>NW_021301137.1:90560-90848 GCF_002162155.2 Triticum dicoccoides
TGTGTGCTCTTTACCAATTGCAATTACTTTGGTTCGGTGCCAACATTATAATTGTGCCTGACAAATTTATCCAGATTGAGTAAGTTGATATATCTTGGAAGAACATGGTCACATCCCTTACATAGGCACCAATAGCGCCGCCTGAAGCTACTTGGATCTGTTGGTGAATTGAAGCATATTCGGTACTTGAAAATCGGAATAACTCCAATATCCGAATTAGCTGAATCATTGTGTGCTCTTTACCAATTGCAATTACTTCGGTTCGGTGCCAACATTATAATTGTGCCT
>NW_021301137.1:97558-98202 GCF_002162155.2 Triticum dicoccoides
AGATTGAGTAAGTTGATATATCTTGGAAGAACATGGTCACATCCCTTACATAGGCACCAATAGCGCCGCCTGAAGCTACTTGAATCTGTTGGTGAATTGAAGCATATTCGGTACTTGAAAATCGGAATAACTCCAATATCCGAATTAGCTGAATCATTGTGTGCTCTTTACCAATTGCAATTACTTTGGTTTGGTGCCAACATTATAATTGTGCCTGACAAATTTATCCAGATTGAGTAAGTTGATATATCTTGGAAGAACATGGTCACATCCCTTACATAGGCACCAATAGCGCCGCCTGAAGCTACTTGAATCTGTTGGTGAATTGAAGCATATTCGGTACTTGAAAATCGGAATAACTCCAATATCCGAATAAGCTGAATCATTGTGTGCTCTTTACCAATTGCAATTACTTTGGTTCCGTGCCAACATTATAATTGTGCCTGACAAATTTATCCAGATTGAGTAAGTTGATATATCTTGGAAGAACATGGTCACATCCCTTACATAGGCACCAATAGCGCCGCCTGAAGCTACTTGAATCTGTTGGTGAATTGAAGCATATTCGGTACTTGAAAATCGGAATAACTCCAATATCCGAATTAGCTGAATCATTGTGTGCTCTTTACCAATTGCAATTACTT
>NW_021301137.1:103963-106857 GCF_002162155.2 Triticum dicoccoides
GAACCTGGGTAACTTCGTGTCCCCCTGTGCTGTCTGTTTAGCCGATGAAATCACCAACTCGCCTAGTTTCTCAAAACCCAAGTCCACAATGGGCATTGCCGACATTAACCCTCGTCATCGGAGGGCTAGTTGTCGACGGTACTCCGATTAAACAACATCTTCTTCAACACGGAATGCAAACTCTTCTGCTCTCTCTATACTTCCGTTGTTATCCAATCGAACATTGACAGCCTACACATTTAAGTTGAACTTCTTGAATATGGCAAAAGTCTCCTCATAGAGTTGTGCTTCAAAGTTGTCTAGTCTGCCATGATCCTAGATGAGTCCGCCTTGATGGCTGTCAAGATGAGCAGATAGCGGCATCGCGCAGATCGGATCTTGGTTCTTTGAGGAGATCGAGATCGAAAAGCAATCGGAAATCAGCAGCGTGAAGTGGCAGATTGGATTGGGTTTCTGTATATATAGTACATGAAAGCGGACGATGGCGGCTCCGTGATTGCCAAATCGGACCGGGAGTCCGTGCCGCACGGACGATGGGCAGGTGGACTCGATTCAGACGATGGATTCCGGCCGTAGCTCGCGGAGTCGCATGTGACAAAAGCCCGTGTCCGGGCTGGTCTCACTGTCCCACGAGGGCAGGCACTAGTGCGGGCAAGGGCTGCAGGAACGCATGGAGCCATGGAGCAAGTATGCGCTGGTGGTCCTAGGCGTGGCAGGCCGCGTGTACTGGCCGAGGTTGTACGTGAATGACGTCCTGATTTCTGCCCATAGCTGAATAAAAGTTGGTTCCAGCCCAACAGATTAGACATAAGATCGAGATTGGGAACGGCCCGACTCCCGTGGCAGGGGCTGTCGGACCTAGTTTCTCAAAACCCAAGTCCATAACAATGGGCATTGCCGAGATTAACCGTCATCATCAGAGGGCTAGTTGTCGATGGTACTCTAATTAAACAACATGCCGAGATTAACCCTCGTCATCGGAAGGCTTGTTGTCGACGGTACTCTGATTAAACAACATCTTCTTCAACACGGAATGCAAACTCTTCTGCTCTCTCTATATTGAGCAGTTTTAACATGGTCCCTCTTACCCCCTCTTTTCACAAGAGAGGTAAGAGTATAAAATAGATCTTAGCCGTTGATCTCATCAATGAATGGCTTGATTGACTCTTACCTTCTTACCTTACATGTAAAAAAAGGAGGTAAGAGGGACCATGTTAAAATTTGCCCTCTGATGTTATCCAACCGAACATTGACAACCTACACATTTAAGTTGAAGTTCTTGAATGTGGCAAAAGCCTCCTCATAGAGTTGTGCTTCAAAGTTGTCTACGTATTTCATGATCCTAGATGAGTCCGCCTTGATGGCTGTCAAGATGAGCAGATTCTGAAGGTAAAAGTTTCCACTGAACGCAGAATTCTGAAGGACAATCTTTTCAAGTAGTTCCTAGCGCATGATCATTTCAGACTTGCATTTCTGTCTATTAATAGGTCACTAACATTCCGGTGTAATTACAGTTTAATAACTGTTTGCTCCTGTTGCTGGCATACTGTTATGTTCTGCTACTGACAAAATCTTTGATCAAACCACTGTTTTGAATAGCGCGCTATAGCTCCGCTATAGCACGCTATAGCGTTTATAAAAGGTCTTGCGCTAAGAGACTTTGGTCCAAACAAATTAACAAACATTTTAAATAGCACGCTATAGCTCCGCTATAGCACGTTATAGCATTTGGAAGAGGTCCGCCGCTAAGATGCTTAGCGCGCTATTTAAAACTATGGATCAAACAGGTGAATCTGCATTGAGACCAATGAACCATCATGCCGGCGTTTGAACGGAAGATGAGCCAGCTGTGAGCAGCCCTGCCCGTCGGGTGCCTTTGTATAGCCATGGGAGCCTTGCCAGTTTGCACACTGATAGTGATAGTACAACCCGGCAGCTGTCTCCTCTGGCAGACCATGCAATGCTACAAGTTGAAAGCCAAGCCCCAAAGGCCATTTCTTCGCCTCCAAGAACGGTTTCCATCCCAAGCCTTGTGCGGGACATCACGAAACGCCTATGGCAGATCGTGGGCCTACGATTCAAAAAAATCTAAAAAAATTTCATAGAGTTGTGCCTTTGCCTCATCGGGGCAAGGTCCGATGACATGACTCGGCGCCACAGGGCGCCATGTCGTGTGTATTCCTCGAAGACGGCGGCAGCCGCCATGGAATACTTCACTATTTTCTTACATCGATGAACTCTTTTTTTGGCAAATCAAATCAAATCAATCGAGATCAGAAAGTAGAAGAGGAAGTAAAGTGGTGTAGGCCAAACCTAAGTCCCAGACACGTTGGTAGTCGGCAGCCTCCTCCACGTCGAGCCGCTCCTGCTCCTCCCTCTTCTTCCTCGCACTCGCCGTCTCGCGCGGCTTGGCCTTGCCTCGTTTCCGTGTGGCAACCTTGTTCTCGCGGCGGAGCTCCTTGTCATTGTCCACCACCTCGACGCCCGCGCCACTCGCCCTCTCGCCGTGCCCGTGTCCCTCCTCGACGTGGGCATCCACGCGACGCCGGGATCCTCCGCCGAACCGAGTGCGGCCCGTGTCTCTATGCTGCTCCGCACCGCCGCAAGCCTCTCGCCCAAGGAGCTCGTCTTCGACGTGAACTCCGACGTGCGCCGCTCCTACGACGTCGGCCTCCCAGGGATGATTGGATATTTGTTCCAACAATACATATATGAGCATGCCATCATGCAAATCCAAATAGCTTGCACAACAATGTAACTTCATTGGCCATAAGGGTGACAACAGATCATCTCATTAATTAAGTATGTTCGTACTTTCATAGTGTCATGTAAAAACACAAAATGGTTAGGTAACAATGGTGGAATCAGAGTCTGAACTCATCCAATCTTCCAAG
>NW_021301137.1:107227-123506 GCF_002162155.2 Triticum dicoccoides
TTTTAACTCAATACAGTCATACCATTGGAAGCATGGAAGGAACCTTCAGCAAGTACATTTGTTATCAGACTAATGTAATGATGAAATACTCTGCAGCACATAAAATCAAATATCTTGATTATCTTCGGCCAAAACATCATGTTATGAAGCAAATGTTATTATTTATCTATAATCCAAAGGGAGCCCCATAGTGACAAGAAATTACAAACACATAGTATTCTACAGTTTTACTATTGTAATATCATATCAAAGTGCAGTGTAATACTCTTCGAGTTGCTCCGTGTTCCTGGGAGCACAATGGGCCTGAAGTACGACAAACTAACATGGAGTGATACAGCTCTGGTGTCATCTCCTTGAACATAGACATGGATGAAAGCTTTGTAGTACCAACAGAAAACCCAAAAAAAGTGTCCAATAGTTGAATTTGTTGACATATCCTAGCTAGGAAGAAAACACCCTTCTCATCTCTAGACTTGTGATCCTTTTGCACTCAACTATCAAGTAAGTTTATATACAAATATTAACTCAAAAAGTAACAGACATACATTAATATCTTAATTTCCTGGCCTCCAATATCAATTTTTGTAGCAGAAGTAGCATGTTCCATTATATTTTCATTTAGCATGTATGCATTGACTATACTTTTGATATATAGGTGGCTCCATCAGACACCATATCAGGAGCTAGCACGGAAGGAACAAGCAAGGAGAGAGAGCGACACATGATTGGACGCCTCAAGAGACAGATTATCTGTTGCAGCAAATAAAGGAGAAAGTGAGCATTTTTCAGGCATGCAAAACGAATTTTGGTAAAAAGGTTTCAAGGGACATGAATACCAGATTCAAACCGAAGGTAGAATTCACTAAAGACAGGATCAGATCAAGGTTGTCTGTAGTTCGTAAACAATGGGACCGCAAAAGGAAGGGTCTTCAGGTTTCCCGGTCAGTCTCCCAGTCAATCCCCGTGTCGCTGCTTGAGAAGCATTCTCAGACAATCGCTGAAGAACTTGCCGATGCTGAACCCGAAAGTTCCTCTTCAGTGCACTTTAAAGACATGAATCAAGCTGAAATGACAGTTGAAGAGATAGCTGAGCTGCTGATTAGTTGGGGGGGTCCACCCCAAGAAGATTAATAGGTACAGAAGGGCACTGCTGGGGAACAAAGGGTATGCGTCTCTGTTTCACCTCTACGCTGGCGTTCCCGCCAAGATGACATTCCTGAAACAACTCTCGTCAAAAGATGAGGATTAGTGCTTGTGTTGTAAGCTTACTTTCGAATTTGTTCGTCGAAAAGGAATGCTTAGTGCTTGTGTTGTAAGGATATTTAGTACTTTGAGTTGTGTAATTTGTGGTAGACCTTATTGTCATAAGTCCCTTTTATTGTAGTATGTACTTCGTAATCTGGATTGCTAGACGTTGGAGCCTTTGAGGCATGGTCGCATGGTCATGTTAATTTCCGAACTGAGTTTGTATTATGTGAAGTTGTGAACTATTTGCTGTCATTATTCATGAACTTGTACTGCTCAATGTACCTATGATTTCATACTGCATTCGACAGTGTTTTGTTTGCATGTCAACTGCAGGGAAAATTGTGCAAAAGGCAAGCAAAATGCTGCCCAACTTTTACCATATTTCAAAGTAAATACACAGACAAATTGCTGCCAAAATGTATCTGTACCAATTAACTGCACTTTTACTAAAGTTATGCGATGTTTGCTTGCATACAAAAGAAGAAACACATGCTAAACACTTTTACACATGTCCTAGAACCAATAAAAGCAAAGCAAAAGAAAAAGATTAGAAAAATAAGACTTTGGTCATTTCTGCCAAAGTTAATAACTACCCTACTTTGATCCTCTGGTTTAAAGAATTCCTAATATAAACTTTCTCACTTCTTTTCACCTCATCCAATACCAAGTGATATAGAAGAAAGGTGAAATTTCACAATTTGCAGAACACTTCCCAAATCACTAAAATAAGCTGTCAAACTTTGAAAATGCAAACAGTGACAAGATCACCTCACTCGTATGAAAGCAACACAATCTATTTTGGTGGCAACAGGTATGAAAGCTGGAACAAAATACATCCAGTCATTTTGCTAGTAACATGTTATCCAAAGCAACATAGGTCATAAGAAAGCAATGGTACACAGGTAACATGAAGCAACGGAGTCATCCCAACATGGACACACAGTTTTAAATAAAAGTCTCATGCCCTGCTTTATATATAAAGCAAATAGCACCACGAGTTACAACCAGCAACGACAAACCACAAGTTCAACAGGCCTCCAGCCACACAACAACAGCACCACCACACCACCCACAGTGGGCATCAGGTCCCAGATACAGAACATCCACTCAGAGCTCACCCAACAAGTTCACATACAGGATAACACCATAACGACCACTACAACACACAGCAGAACCAACAAGCATCACTTTGCATTTGTCTTCTTTGTCATATTCTTGGCTTTGAGCTTTTGTTTTCTGATGTTCACTTGATCGTTGTCCACTATCGCAGTAACCTCTGGAAACTTCTCTGCACTATTTTCGTTGTGGATAATAAGGTGCGCCAGCTTTGAGGCAATGTTTACCTCAATATTATTCTGGAATCTGGGGCAATCTTTTCCGTTGTAGTGCTCCAGGGCAAGGATAGATCCAAGGTTAATGTATTTGCATTCGACATGGTAGCTAATTTGTGTCACCCTTAGTGTGTCGTCTAGCTTCGAAATCGGCGAATTGGGCCCAAAGGCTTACTTGACATGCTTCGCGAATGCAAGACCAATGGAATCAGCAGTATGTTCTGTTAATTCTGAGTTGCTGGATTGAATGATAGTGACCTGGTCTTGTACTTTAACATCAACAAAAAACACAATGCATTCTTCATTGTGAACAGTAGGAAAGAATAGCTGCAGAAATATCATATTAGTGATTGTAATATCATCGAGTGTATTATCATTAGAATCGAGCACCACTTACAAATCTAAATGCATCATTCTTGAGTTCCTGCAGCTCTATTTTAATCACGCTCGCAAATTTATCGTCATTCTGCACTCCAAAATATTTTGCTATCAAATTTTAAAAGACATCCAAAGGTTTGTGTTTTGCAGAAAGCTTACCAGATCTTGTGCGGGGATAATGATTCTTTGTTCCGAGTATCCTTGATGCTTATCGTCACACTTCAGGCTATGGATGAATGCATTGAGGATTCTCAGGTCATAGTTATCTGCCTCCAAGAATTTTAGCAACTCACTAGCCTTAATGGAAGTTTGGCCCACAGAAAACATGGGAGCATCATTGCCGCTACACCAATTAAAAACATGATATAAATATCAGCCATAAATTAAAAAATCTCAACTAAAAGTAATCATCCATAAACTTACGCCTTCGCTTTGATGATATCGTAGATGTCGGAACAACTTTCAGCAGACAAGGAAGTGTGTGGTTTAAAAGAAACCATGGGACCAGAAAGCCTCCTCTTGCCCGGACAAAAAACTGGTGACTTTACTATTGAATCTTCTGAAGCAACCTTCCTCTTGAAAGCCTTTCCTTTTCCCTTGGTAACAGGCTTATCCTTGACAGCACTTCCTTCTGATGAATCTTTGGAAGCAGCCTTACTCGTGCCAGCCCCCTTTTTTCCCTTGGGAACAACCTTATTCTTGATAGCGTTGGGAGAGTTGTGGCCAGGCAGTGATTCTGCTGATGAGTTTTCATCTGAATCTTCCTGGCCTGTCCCTTCTGAGGTTCCAAAGTCATAAGATTCTCCCAGGCTACTGCCTGAACTGTTTGGGTTAAGCGTGGCTTCCTCAGATTTTCCAAGAAGCTCGCATTCCTCTTCTTCATCAGGTATATCTTCATTGACAGATATGCGCCTGCGTTTCGGATTTTTCCTATTCTCCGGATGATGCAGCAGGAATTTAGTAAGCTCCATTCGTAGCAGCTTCACCTTTTCCTTGTCGATGTTATATATGTCCTTCTCGTCGAATCCTCTAACATAGAGAAGAATGTGGACTCCGCAATCACAGCTGCAATAATTGCAATAGTTGCAATAATTATTTAGTGATCACCAAATAATGAGGTATAAAAGAATACTATCAGCTCTAAAAAGGTGAACATCACTTACTTGTTTCGCTGAGCTTTAACCCCTGGAGTGACTTTCTCATACAGAGATATGTCAATGTCGTGCCTCTGCAAACATGGCTGCAGATTGGTTACCAGAATATCTGCCACCTCTTTATGCTCATCTGGGTAGGAGTCAAGGAAATATATCTTTGACTCCGTATGCGAAACAACGACCAACGAAATGTGGCCATCAGCGACTATAGGGGCATATATCTAAAAAAAAACAATGTCAAACTCATGGACCAGTAATACTGAAATACAAAGATATAATATAATAATGCACATAAAGGACAAGTTATTTCTTGTGGTCTCCCTTTTTTTGGACTGTTTTGCCCTCCACTTGAATGAAAATAACCCACCACTGCCACCCGTAAGTACATTAAATCGCCGGAAAAAAAAGGCTGACGATCCCTATGCTTCCAATCATTCCTTCTATTCGCGGCCCCTCGATCTCCTGTCCATGGCAGGTGGCATAAACGACTAGGCCAGCCCGGCAGCACCAACAACAGAGGAGGCTGCCAAGCTTTAGTGATAGCACTCGATTTGGTACCGCAGGCTAGCTGGAAGAGAAAAAATAGGGGATTTTTCGTTAGGGAGGAGGACATGGAGGGGAGGGAGGCGCCGGGAAAAGATTGGCCAGGCCAGCTTCTGCTAGCAACAGTCGATGCAGAGAGAGATGCAACCAGAGGTTGATTGCTAGAACTATGAGATCATCGACCGAGCAATGCGGCTGTGTTGGTTGGGTAATTGTTGATGAGACGTGGAAGAAGTAGAAGCCTGTGCAGTTCGATCTGGTCTGCAAGTTGGCGTCGACCACAACCTGAAGCCAAACTCGGTGGAATGACTATGCAGTTGCTGTAGCGACAGTTAACAAATGTGGTGTCAAAGTGTCCAGGCGCTGGAACGTCTACAAGGAAATCTCCAAAATGCGAAAGGTTGCTTTCTGGTTGAAATAGGGAGAAATGTGTTTTCAGTGGATAACTCACTTGAAATAGCGACAAGCTTCATGTACGTCATATTATTTAGTTGTTGCTTCTAATGAATCTTGGGAGGTTTGTTTTGAACTTGTACTCAGACTTCCTAACTAATCCCCTTTGAAGATGTGGCCAAGTGAGATATATTGAAGTTTATAGTAATTTTCGCAAACAGATTATGACATAGCAAAAATATTTTTAAGGTTAATTTAAATAATTGGCCTGGTACACTATATTATGCTCATGGAAAATAATTTACAATGTTGCTCTTCCACAGCAAAGCGCGGGCATTTTGCTAGTAATGACAAGCCTCATTCGCATCCTTCACCCTATCAGATTCAAGCTCTTGTCCTCCAGAAATACTTTTATTCAGAAGATATTGCTGGAAAAAAGAAAGGGATGACAATTATAGGTAAAGCATAAACACATTAAAAATCTATAAGCAAGTTTCTTAGATAAGTATACTTACAACAGCACCATAACTTAGGACAGCTTTATCAACATTGTCCGCTAAAAAACTGTCACATACAAGATGCAATATGTCTGAGTGCATTTTACCCTTTTTTTTCAAGCAGTCCACAAAAGTGGACTCGGGTATACGATATGGACCAATATCCACTACAATTTCGTCACGTGTTCTATCTAGCACGCGCTTCTTGTAGAGAGTAACTAAATCATCCTGATGCTGAAAAAAAGGACAACATCAGTACTATGCAATGCTCCCCCTGACCTTGAAAAGGAGAAGCGATACTCACCAATTCAAATTGTTTGTACGGGCTTTCCTCCCATTTCTCGAACTCAAAAGAACAAAGCGGCTTCGCTGTCTTGCTATACTGATTATCCTTTTTCCCCTGAAAGGGACATAAAGCAATAAGAAATTGCATCATAATATAATGCATATTTTCTTATAGGTTCCTTTTCTTACAGGTTGACTGATAAGAGCAACGAGCATCTTCTCATCATATAAGTTTATTCGACCAGATTTTTCCACGTCTAACTGATTCCCTTTGCAGCAATCCACGAAGACAATCTGAGAACAAGTGAAAAGAATTGGGCATTAGTTTAAGAGGAATTGGGAACATGTATATATGATAGCAACACAGGTCACTTTGCTGGCAACAATGCATAGGAAAGCAACACCAAAGGCTCGCTTGCCAAAGCATTGGGAATTAGGTCATTTTGAGGAAATTAAACTATTTAAGTTCCTAGTACTTACCAAAGGCACAGCCACACAACCAAGGAAGGGATTTTTGCTGGGTTTCTTCTCACAACCATTCATCAACTGCTCATGTACCAGATGTGCCCAGTCAACATCCCCCAGCTTATTTAGGCCGTGTACCTTTCGAAGTGTAGGAGCGGTGACATAGGCAGAGTTTCCAGGCACTAAAAATCTTTCATATATTGCCGCTAAGTACAGCCTCGCGAGCATCTCCGGGGTAACATAAGGTTTGACGTCTGCTTTCTCACAATTTCTAAATAACAGTAAAATTTTCTTGACGCCGAACAATTCTCGCAGATGTGTCGCTTTTTTGCAGACTCTTCGCTGTGCTGTTTTTTTCCCTCCTTTTCTTTTGGTTTGTACGTTTCAGTTACGTACTTTAGGGCTTTGGTCATGTTAATGTACTCCTGATCTGCTGGCCCTGTGTCTTCTGGTTCTAGTAACTCCTTAGTAGAGCCTGTCGGCAGGTCGAGGACATGCTGCAAAATATCCTTGGTGACCCACAGGGAATCTCCTTCCCTTATCCAATTATTTTTTGTTCTATCAACGACAGCACAATCCATTAACTCAAACAAGAGTACGCTGCTAGCAAGGCCATCTAGCTTGAAATTCATCAGCTTATTCAAACCAGCATTGTCAAGCACTTGAACCACCTCTTGTGGAAACAAGTCACGCAACTCTGGCGCCAAGCCAGGCTGGCATGGCGTTGGTAGTGAGCTGCAATTGCTCAATAATGGTCAATCAGCAGTTCAGAACACATAGTCTACATGAAAGGTATTGCTATGAACGTAGTAAGCAACTACAACAAATCAACAGAACAGATGAATTTGTCCAAGTAACAAAGTATAAGTAAGTCCCAAATATAATATCAGTCTAAATAGTGACAAATTCTTTGAATTTTTAAAGAGCTACATTTCGTTAGTTTAAGAAGTCGTTTTTCTCATCAATGGTGAGATTTTTGCATCAATTCATTCTCAGTGTAAACTAACTTGCAGTACGCAACGGGTGGTCTCCCCAAATTATTAAAAGAATCGCTTTGTGATTAATCCTTTTCGGTAGGCAATTCCACATTAGGGTACAAAAGAGAAATATGTAATTCCTAGTGGATCAACACAATAAAAAATACGCTGTTGGGTGTAGAGGATCAATTCAAGGAGCAGGAGAAGCAAGGATGGCCCCCCATTCACAATACCTTTTAGACATTTCTTCGAGCACCTGACGAGCACGAAGGGGACGGCGGTGCCAGAACGAAGGCGCCGGGGAGGACACCGGAGCCGGCGCTGCAACCGGAGCGGGCGAGGAAGAAGATGGCCAGTTGGCGGCGGCGGGAGGAGTGGTGGGATTGGGGATGGCGGGGCAGAAGTCGATGGCTGGGAGAGGAGGGGCAGGAGCGAGAGGGAGAAGGGGCTAGGGCAGAAGTCGAGGCAGGAGCGAGAAGGAGAAGGGGCGGATTTTTATTCACCCCTACGAATAGCCTCCTCGCCTCCTCGCCTCATACGAATTTGAAGAAACAGATGTTGGTTGGCAACATGCCTACGAAAGCAACACAAGCCACTATCATGTAAACATTTACATGAAAGCAACACAGGTCAATATGATGGCAACAAATAGAAATATGTAGAAAGTTTCCCAAAATTTGAAGTTTATACTGTCACTTTATGCTAAATTCCGAGGTTTTCACCTGAAATTCAACCGGGCATTATTATAAAAATAATAAAAATAAAAAATATAAGAACTTCACAATCTATCTATGTTTGTTTATAAGATCATGTGTAGGAAATTTGAGGTGATTTTGAGGTGGTCGAAAAAATCACGTTGTTAGAAAAGCTGGTGTGACCGTCGCCGCCTTGCCCTCCTCGTCCGACAACGGATGTTCTTGATCCCACCTCGCCTTCCCCTTTGCTCTTTGACATTTCTGCCTGGCCGTGCATCGCGGATTCCAGCAACGCACTGGACGTACCTTACCGGGACCCGCCAAGCTAGGTGCGCACCCAACCTCGACGCCGGACCCCAGGACCTTGGAGCCGAGCTGTTTTTCGCAACAGAGCACATCCACACGCTATGCTTCGTGCAATGCAGCCTCAAGACGGAGAAGCTCACAGTTATAGTGGACGTGCATGCACATCACGCTCCCGGTGCCTTTGAATCTCGCCGTCCCCTCACTCTCACCATCGCCGCCATGCCCTTCCTCGTACGCCAAGGGATGTTCTTGAGCCCCGTCGCCGCCATGCCCTCCTCGTACGCCAAAGGATGTTCTTGAGCCCGCCTCGCCTTCCCCTTTCCTCTTTGCCATTTCCGTCTGGCCGTGCATCGCGGACTCCAGCTGCGCGACTGCGTTTGAACTCATCGTCCACCTCCCTACACTGGACGCACCTTACCGGCACCCGCCAACCTAGGTGCGCGCCCACCCTCGACGCCAGACTCCAAGACGTTGGCGCCGAGCTGTTGCTCGCAACAGAGCACATCCACACGCACTGCTTGACTGTTCCTCTTTGACATTTCCACCTGGCCGTGCATCGCGGACTCCAGCAGCGCGGCCGCGTTTGAACTCATCGTCCACCTCCGCACACTGCACGCACCTTATCGGCGGGTGCGCGCCCACCCTTCCTCCGCCCCCTTCCTCCGTCCCCTCACTCTCACTCTCACCGTCGCCGCCTTGCCCTCCTCGTCCGACAACGGATGTTCTTGATCCCGCCTCGCCTTCCCCTTTGCTCTTTAACATTTCTGCCTGGCCGTGCATCGCGGACTCCAGCAACGCATTGGACGTACCTTACCGGGACCCGCCAACCCAGGTGCATGCCCAACCTCGACGCCGGACCCCAGGACCTTGGAGCCGAGCTGTTGTTCACAACAGAGCACATCCACATGCTATGTTTCGTGCAATGCAGCCTCAAGATGGAGAAGCTCACAGTTATAGTGGACGTGCATGCACATCACGCTCCCGGCACCTTTGAATCTCGCCGTCCATAGTCATGGTGTTTATCCAGCGACGTCTAGCACCCTTGTTAAAACGAAAAATAACTGCAAATGAGAAGCAACAAAGTGGGAAGGAAACAAAAACGAACCTACAACAGAGTGCAAGCCAGATTGTTTCAACATGCACTGCACTATCACTTTGTGCTAAATTTCGAGGTTTTCACCTGAAATCCAACCGGGCATTATAAATATAAAAAAACTCAAAAAATGTAAAAACTTAGCAACGTTGATGTAGAGGCCCTCTGTGGTCGATTACCCTCCAACAGAGTACCAGAAAAGGCTTCGAGATGGGATCTCGCAAGAACAGAAGTTTGCAGTGGCGGAAAAAGTATGTTGTTTGGCTTTCTGATATATTGGAAATATTTGGGAATTTATAGAGCTGGAATTAGGTCAAGAGGTGCCACGAGGGGCCCACAAGTCTAGAGGCGCCCCCGAGGCGCGGGCTGATCGCTCCCTCGTGGCTCCGCACGTCTTCTCCCGAAGCTTCAAGGGTCCCTTCTGGTCTATAAAAAATCGTAAAAAAGTTTCGTAACGTTTGGACTCCGTTTGTTACTTATTTCCTGAAAAGCAAAAAAAAAAAAATAGCAACTGGCACTGAGCACTAGGTTAATAAGTTAGTCTCAAAAAATGATATATAATTGCAAAATAAACATCCATGATTGATACTATAATAGCATGGAACAATAAAAATTATGGATATGTTGGAGATGTATCAGGAGGCAATGTAGTGTTGCTATTTTGTGACCTAAAAATCTTGTAAACATTAACGCGCAAATCGAAGCTGCATCTCCAATTTTTGGATTTATATGAGAGGTGGATTTGCTATTTTAGAACAACAAAATATATTTGTTAAGTTAGCGGCGTGTATGGTTGCCCACACGCTGCTAGTGTGATGTTTAACGGTGTTTAGGCTCTAGAAGGAGGGCTACTAATAGACCGTTAATATTTTAAGCACACTTACATATTGTTTTCATTGATGTGCGAAAATTAATCTTTCCATGGTGTCATATGGCATGTCATCATTGGAATATGCGGTTACACATTCAATGTGTTACACAAAACTTATGAGATGTGTTAACGACCTACGGATGCCAGTGGAGATTCGTAGGTTCAAAGGGGGGAAGTATCCAATTTGATGAGCGGGAAATCTGGATTCTCGTGACCTAAAAAATCTTGTGTACATATAATCCAGAAAAATCAAAGTTGCATCTTCAATTTTTATTTATATGAGAGGTGGGTTTGCTATTTTAGAACAAGATAATATATTAGTTAAGTTAGGAGCGTGTACGGTTGCCCACATGCTGTTAGTGTGATGTTTAGCAGCGTTTAGGCTCTAAAAGGGACGCTGCTAATAATACTTTAAGATTTTAAGTGAATTTCCATAATGTTGTAATTTTTCTTTGAAAGAAAGTTTTGATGGTGTCAATATGCATGTGATCACTAGAACATGTGTTTACAAATTCAACGTTTTACACAAAAGTTATGAGACATATAAACGACCCATCGATGTCAGCCTAGATTTAATTTGTAGATTTGAAGTGGGGTGGGATTATCCAATTTGTGAGGGGGCAATGTAGTGTTGCTATTTTTGTGACCTAATAGTCTTGTATACATATAATGCAGAGAAATCAAAGTTGCGTCTCCAAATTTTGGATTTATATGAGAGGTAGGTTTGCTATTTTTGAATAACATAAATATACTAGCTCAGCTAGTAGCATGTATGGTCGCCCAAATGCTGCTAGTGATGTTTGAAAAATAAACTTTGCATGTTGTTATCATGCATGTGATCAATATAATATGTGGTTGCAAATTCAATGAATTACACAAAAGTTCTGAGATATGTGAGTGTCGTCCATTCGCCAATCAGCTCATATATATTTTTATTTTGAGAACACGTTAGAAGCACACCGCTATTTGTACGTCTGTTAGCAGCGTTCCTTAACAACAAATATTTTTGGTTGTTTGAACCCAAACATGCGGTCTGACGGTGTGGTGATGCTAGTTTTGTCGCTTTCTTGGTAAGATGAACGCTTCTAGTTTACAGCCAGCCTTCTTGCAGCGTCTTTGTTACTCAAACACTGATGGCGTTTCGAGGTAGAATAGCTCCCATGGTGTACAACACTAGCACCGGTTATTTAGTTGGCACAATGCTAGTTATGTAGCAGTAGAAGCGCCAAGATTTTTCCAGGCACCGTGGGTGGTTGGTCAAGTTAAAAGCCATGTTTCTTTCTTGACGAACGTTGCTACTAGCAAAATCATATAAGGGGTTTTCCTACTAGTGATGTGGTATAATTTCTTGGGGTTTTCCATCATGTACCCTTTTAAAAGATGTCAACTTGTACATATTACATCTCCTTCTCAATGAAAAGGTAGCCCTTCTGCCGATTACTCGAAAAAATGATTATCTTCCCCTAAATGCCAATCTTCATATCAGTAGGTTATCTATGGTTCACTGAACCAGATGTAAGTCCAGGAGTAATGCTCGTGTTAAAAAAGGCTTGGTTCTTCCAATTGGTTTTGATGCATACCCTGAAATATTTGGCAGGGTTACACAAGACCACAGAGAAGTCTCTTCTATAGAAGAGTGATGGAGGTCATGTATGAGAAGAATAATTTGTTCCTCGGGGTGTGGGGCAAGCATAGCTCTACCTCTCACTCCATGTAATTTGTGCAATCATGTTTTCTTTATGTTAGTTGTATGTTACGTATTTTATGAATCAAAACATTGTTTTCATTCACCCACAAAAAACATTGTTTTTGTTAACCTCTTGGTTCGTACATCAATCTTATAATTGTCTGCAAGAGTAGATTCGGGCCGAACATTTGTAGTTATAAGAACAAAATATAGAAAAAAACAAATACAAAGTTCCGTGTTCTATAACCAATACTCACAAGTTTGAGAAAATTCTTATAATAGTAACTCGCAAGGTTGTCAGAATAAATCACGATTCTGTGATACGATTCTACGACTTTACGATCCAACCTAACCCCTATGATTCTACGACTTTAGTTCATAGAATCTGCGTTTCTACGATCCTGATAGTGAAGATTCTACGATTTGTGATCCTACCATCGGCGCTCTGATCCGATTCAATATCGCGATTCTGACAACCTTAACTCGACTGCACTAATATTTCTTGTAACTATTACACACATGTAACACGTATTATTCCATGATAGTTTGGACACACCACATTTTTTATATCAAACAAAATATGTTTATGGCCATGAAATATATACACCTATATTTCGCCTATGTATGTTTGAGGTACATACGTGGGAAGCATGAGCATGCTGTTATACATGAGATATATAAACATTACATCACATACATAAACGACATACATGATTACTATTAGAAATAGATATTCTAATCTCTTCTCCCCTATGCACTTTTGTAAGCTTTGTTCATCTAATTATTATTGCGAGCATATGTTAGAGCAGCCAGAATGTGTGTGTTGATGAGATATGAGCCCCAATCGATGCATGCAGGATCACAATCAAACGTGGATCCATCCTTCAGCTGGTCTGTAGAGGTTATTGCCCACAAATTTCTCATGTTCGTGTCATCAAAGCTTCATAGGACGGAGGGAAAAGTTAGATCAGTATCGTAGATGTAAATAAGCACATAATAATTTAGCCAAGAACGATAACAAAATTGTTTGCAAAGTTTGTACATATCCGCCAACAAATAAAAACCCTTGATATAGATGTAGAAATTGAGCATTTGTTATTGCTTGCACATGCATGGTGTGCTTCTTGATGTATCTTATAGTTGATAAGTGGGTTTAATGTGTGATGGTAATATTAGTTGTATGCGTATCTTAATAGCTTGCATGAATACAATACTCTCTCTGTTTCTTTTTAGTCTTCTTATAAAATTTGGTCAAAGTCAAACTTTATAAAGTTTGACTAACTTTGTAGGAAAAAATATCAACATTTACAATACTAAAACTATACCGTATGAAAATTAGTTTCATGATGCATCTAATAATATCGATTTCATATTGTGAGTGTTGATAAATTTTTCTATGAACTCTTTCAAAGTTGACAAAGTTTGACTTTGACCAAATTTTATATGCGGAATATAATGATACGGAGGGAGTATTGTCATTTTTCTTGGTAATATGAGGCACCAATGAAAATATTGTATGGACAACACTAGATTTTGAATCATTGCTATACCTTTTCCATAACGAAAAGCACTAGCTGGTCCTTGACCATAAATGGTACAAACTTTGGGCAAGATGTGTGTATTGGAAAGAATAGAACTACCAACTACCGCTAGCTATGACATGTTGTGGTGATGTACTATTCAAAACATAACATAGACATGGAGCAACTAATGGTAGGTTTTGTGGAATTTACAGTTAACCATTCCAATGAATAAACATTCAAAGAACTAAGTCATACTGAGAAAATAAAGCTAGCGTTGTCAACAAATTCATAAGCTCAAGAAACATTCAAAGAACTTAATGCTATCTTCTGCGAAATGAGAGTTGGAAGAATTTGAGACTATAAGAATGAAATAAAGTTATGTTCTAATATAATATAATTAAGTGGAAGATTCTCACCACCCTTTGAAGAACGCATATGGGGCGTACAACTTGGCGACAAGTATCAGGAAATTGTAGCCACGTTTGAGCTTATTGTAATGCTGGGACAATGAATGCCCAAATACACTCATCACATGCAACGTCTGTATATCACAAGATTACACAAGTCATTACATAATTCATAGTTGTAACATATTTATTTGACAATTCCTTGTATGACCCCATTTAAATGAGCTGAATATACATGTTCAATTTTTTTCTGTAAGATTTGTCCATCTCTTGTATAACTCGATAGATTCTAAGTTGCACTATTGCAACACCAATTAAAGCAAAAAAATTCTTGGAGATTGAAACTTCAGATGTTTAGCAAGTATTAACGGCATCTTTATATCCACTTAGATAAGGGTATACATCAGTTTAAAAGAAATTTGTACATACCTCTAATGCTAGGTTATACCGCAGGATCATGTATAAACGAAAAAATGTATATGTCTTGAAAAATTTCACCCTTCTATCCTTGACAATCCTCCCGTCCTTGGTTACACGAGGATTAGAGCGGAAATACTCATAGCCTGATTCCAGAAAAGTGGAAAAAAGCAATGGGTTCCGATGGCCTGTGGTTACATGGTAAATTGCCTGTGTTCCATGTGTGTCCCAATGAATGGCCATGGCGACCATCAGTGCATTAATTACCATGTCTCCTGGTATCTATAACATATTGCAGTTTTGTAATTAAAGTCAAAACCATAACTGTAATAAGTGCATGTAAATGTATATAATAGTTCATTACGATATGAGTGAAATGTATAGACCACTCAAGGCATATATTACGTGCACTAAAAGCACCCTAATATATTGACAATGATATATAGGAACTATATTTGATATAAATGTCAAAAAACACGATGCACATAGACACACACACACACACACACACACTTTTGCCATGTGTATGCATTTATTGAATTCTGTTTTTTGCAATACTCACCACATCGACAATGACAGTACGATCAGCGATAAAACACGGAAGTTTCTGGTCATTGTAAGCAACATACAACATATCCATTGTCCTACAACCAAAGTGAAACAATCTGTTAACATGCATGGAATTTAACTACTATCACAAATACGCAAAACCATTTACTATCAACAACAAAAAAGTTAATTTTAATAGGTTTACCTAGTTCCCTCCGTCCAACCAGGCATTGGTTCTTGGAAAGTGCTAGATATGATGCTTGGCCGTACTATGACAGCTGGAAGGTCTCGTCCTAAGGTTCCTAGCAACATCTCCCCCATGGCCTTTGTGAGTGAATACACGTTAGGCCAACCAAAGTGCCTAGCCCTGGAAAAAATTTATACCACATGTTAATTATGTTATCTATTTCTTCATGGTCACATCTATGAGATGAAATTAGTTAAGAAAGTATGTATATGTTTATCCAGACCTTTTCAATCCAAGTTCCTTCATTTTCCTTTTCTCTATCTTGTCATTAGAGAATTGTATCCTGAGTTTTGACTTGACACTCTCAACTAATTTTATCTCAGATTGGATGTCCAAGTTATAGTCTTTCTTTAGTGCTTTGCCTACATCAAACGGCTTCTCCAATAACAGGCCTTCTTGCTCCCCGGCTACGAAAGCTACTCAAGAAAAGAACATTATTATATGTGTTTATAGAATGTTTCACACACACACACACACACAAACACACACACACACACAACTAGATGATCCAACCATATTTATCTGTCATCAATTTAAGAAATATGAGCTAAGAAGCAGGAGCAGAGGACGTGCTTACCAGTGGAAACATGAAGGAGCATTTTAAGATTAGCACACTTCTTTGCTAAATCGCACACGTGGGCAACTCCTAAGGTATTTGATGCCAGAGCGACATCATATCTGCACATGGAATGTCCAAGGAGATGTTGAGTGAGTTTAAGCCCTTTATAACAATACAGCAAATGGTGGGTGGACATATAATTTTCCTATGGATTTTCCTTAGTAAAATTATTCTCTTATTTCTTAATAGTTTTCTTATATAGCGGACACCAAAAAAGGTGACACATGTCTAGAAAACACGTTAGAACAATATACATAGACTACCCATATGCCATATGTATTATCTGCCTACTACATGTATAATTAGATAACACATTTTTATTTAGAAAAACCAGAAGACAATTTTGACATGACACAATTTATAAAATGAAACTTTAATCGTTACTTTTATGTGAATCTAATGAATCTATATTCAGGAAACTATTGATACTAGTTTCTCCTAATTACTAGGTACTTTGAATCAGATGGTCCCGTCCATCGATTGACAAATAAATCCTTCTAAGTCAGCTGATATATATGCAACCCTTTTTATATTATACGCACCTCTCATAGAAGCTAGTAGTTGCAGCTACACTCACAATGACATGGATATCCT
>NW_021301138.1:0-2419 GCF_002162155.2 Triticum dicoccoides
GGGACCTTGCCGTATCTCACAGCACCATCAGTATCTCGCCGTGCTCGCCGCATCACACGGCAGCCCGGCATCTCGTCTTCTTGGCGCACAACCAAAGCTGCACTGGCCTACATCACCCTTTTACCATCTAAACTACATGCACATAATAAAACTAAATATGCGGATACATGAATCAAGATTAAACCTAACATGCCATGCGTCCTCTTTCCTGTCCTGCAGGCTCTCTTCCTCCTCCTCCTCCTCCAGTCTTTCACGATCCCAGTCAGTCTCCCCTTTGGCAGCATGGAGTTTTCACCCGGCAGGCTGCACCATGTCATTCCCCGTCTGTGAGATAAGCTTGCGTAAGTGCTTCGCAGCATCGAATCAGCAGTAGTATTTCACGTTCTTAGGTTCAATGGTGTGGCTTGGTTTACGTATGTGTACTGCTTTGACAATGATGACTACAACCAATTGGCCGTATGATCAGCTGCCTGCTCTGTTACAATGAGAAAAAGGCATGAGAGGAGTCCATGCAATTGAAGAAAACATCAAATAGGAAATTTGGGAAAAGCATATATGGAAGTTATTTCCATATCTACTCTTCTGCGCTCCCCTTTTCTCAAAGAAAAAAAAAACTTTTTTCACTCCGTCTGTGAAATGTCCGTGGGCCATGATGTGGTGTGTTTGTACAACAACGAACAATTTGGCTTTGCTGCATGTCTTGATTAAATTAGCTATTTTTCTATTGAATTAACAATGTTTTAGATGATATGTAGATTAGTTATTTTTCTGGTCTGTTTGTACAACAACGAACACATGCATGTCAGATTTTGATCCATTACTAATGCTCTATGTTTTCAAGGATTTGAATTTGCGAGTATTCGTGATGCCTTCCAAAGGTTCAGTGATTAGCACAATATCACAAGCCTAGGTGTTGCTTCATTTCTATATGTCCATCAGGGGGCGTGTCACGGGACAATGGCACAACAATCAAGGTTTCTTACGGCAGGTGTGCAACATTATCAAAGGACTTAGGTTTGTTCATAAATGTAACGAAATCAGATCCTTTCCCATATGAAAACTGCGGTGTGTTGTTCTACAGTCTGCCCATTTCCCCAAGTGCATGATCTACATGATTCAGATGTGTGCATGACGATACCTTAGTCAACATATTTTAAGCTTCTTCAGGCTTTAATATAGTTGTTTGTCCAAAAACGTCTTCACGAAATATATAAGTGGCCTTGCATCTTACGATAAATAAAAATAGTCTTTCAAATATATTAGCTTCGGTAAAATTGGAATTTCCATTCGGACTAGAAAAAATCTTACATAGATTATTACTTGCACCCTTGGTCTGATGTGTGATCATATATTTTTAAGCTATGGCCTTTTGTTGTCCAATCATTGGCTCCAATTTTCCCAAACAATCATGGACTCACCAGTACATGCCTCATAATTACTTTTTCCACACAATAGGACTAGATGTTCCTGATTATAATCTATTCAGTGAAGTTGATTGTCTAATCTTTTATATGTTTAGTTGTTCTACAATGCTCCCCCCTCCCCAGTCGTCAAAATAATCTTTGATACAAAGAGATGTATTTTTGAAGATCAAAGAAAGGTATATTTGTTGATAAAGAAAAACTTTCTAGCCTATCTTCTGATATGCATGTGTCGTTGCCTCTTCTGTCCTGCAAATTATGCTCCGACACTAGAATGAAAGGTAATCCTTTTTCTGTTCTCCATATCGCATAGTTACTGTTGAATAAATTGGTTGTCAATTGCCCATTAGTTTCCTGACAAGAATCCTCAACACTCGACTCCAAAACTACAACATACTAGTAAGGTACACGTGCATTGCACGCATGAGATTTGGCAATCAAATTATGAATACTGTAGTAAATTGTACATGCTTTGCACGCCATTTAAATATATATAAAAAGCATGAGAAAATACATTTGAATATGTATTATCTTTCCTATAGAATCATATCGGACAAGATACAACTTGGTTCTTACCTCTATAGAATCCAGATTGTTCTAGTCTCTTTTTATTAGAGTATCAGATAAGCATGTGAGTAGATGCTTCTAGAACACATGAGATGGTTGAGTTGGGGGTTCAATTAGAAGTCCACGTGGTAGAATCCTATGAGTTGAAAACTATATCCAACGGATGATAATGCTCGAATTTTCCTTCTCTTGACCGTTGGATGGGCATATCCAACGATCAATATTTGAAGCTATTGGCACACTATAAAGTGGTATAGATAAGAGCTAATTGGTAGAAGCTATTTCTACGTTTTACTTTAGGAGTAGTTGCATGCTGGTACAACTTTTTATGTCTACTTTAGTTTGTTATTACTTGCAGTTACAAAGTTGGGTGAATTGTTCATTTACTACATGGCTTTTGTTTGTCCTTCTAATAAAAGTGTCATGCATTT
>NW_021301140.1:0-1906 GCF_002162155.2 Triticum dicoccoides
TACTAACCGTTTTGGGGTCCCGAAGCGATTTGCATAGTTGTTGAACCCCAAGGTGCGCTGACGTGTCGGTTATCAACACTCACGGTTTTTGTCGATTCTAACCTGTTTCGTGCACTATTACTCACGGTTTTGGGGTCCCAAAGCGATTTCCATGGTAGTTGAACCCCAAGGTGCGCTTACATGTCGGTCATCAACAACCGCTGTTTTGGTCGATTCTGGACCGTTTCAAGGACTATTGTTGAACCCCGGGGTGCGTTTACGTGTCGGTCATCGATACTCACGGTTTTTGTCATGTCTGACCCGTTTCGTGGACTATTACTCACCATTTTGGGGTCCCAAAGCGATTTCCATGGTTGTCGAACCCCAAGGTGTGCTTATGTATCGGTCATCAACACTCATAATTTTGGCTAATTTTGGTCCGTTTCGTGGACTATTACTCACGATTCTGGCCCGTTATGGGGCCCCGAAGCGATTTTCACGATTGACGATCCCCAGGGTGTGTTTGCATGTCCGGCGTCAATACTCATAGTTTTGGCGAATTCTGACCGTTTCATGGACTATTACTCACTGTTTTTGGGTCACAGAGTGATTTGCATAGTTGTTGAATCCCAAGGCAGTTTTGGCCGATTCTAGCCCGTTTCGTGGACTATCACTCACCATTTTGGGGTCCCGAAGCAATTTGCACGATTGGTGAAATCCGAGGTGTGTTTACGTGTTGGTCATCAACTCTCACAATTGTTGCCGATTCTGGTCCGTTTCGTGGACTATTACTCACCGTTTTCGGGTCCCAGAGCGATTTCCATGACTGACAATCCCCGGGATGCGTTTAGGCGTTTGTCATCAACACTCACAGTTTTGCCAATTCTGACACGTTTTGTAGACTATTACTTACCGTTTTGGGGGCCCAAAGCGATTTGCATAGTTGTTGAACCCCAAGGTGCGCTTACGTGTCGGTCATCAACACTCGCAGTTTTGGCTGATTCTGGCCCATATCACGGACTTTTACTCACCGCTTTCGGGTCCCAAAAGTGATTTTCATGGTTGTTGAACCCCAATATGTGCTTATGTGTTGGTCGTCGAGACTTGCAGTTTGGGCCGATTGTAGCCCATTTCTTGAACTGTTACTCAGTTTTGGGGTTCCGAAGTCATTTCCACGATTGACGAACCCCGGGTTCCGTTTATGTGTCGGTTATCAACACTCACAATTTTGGCCAATTCTGGTCCGTTTTGTGGACTATTACTTTTCGGGGTCCCGGAGCGATTTTCACAATTGACGATCCCAGGGTGCGTTTGCATGTCCGTCGTCAACACTCATAGTTTTGGCCAATTCTGACCCGTTTCGTGGACTATTACTAACCGTTTTGGGGTCCCGAAGCGATTTGCATAGTTGTTGAACCCCAAGGTGCGCTGACGTGTCGGTTATCAACACTCACGGTTTTTGTCGATTCTAACCTGTTTCGTGCACTATTACTCACGGTTTTCGGGTCCCAAAGCGATTTCCATGGTAGTTGAACCCCAAGGTGCGCTTACATGTCGGTCATCAACAACCGCTGTTTTGGTCGATTCTGGACCGTTTCAAGGACTATTGTTGAACCCCGGGGTGCGTTTACGTGTCGGTCATCGATACTCACGGTTTTTGTCATGTCTGACCCGTTTCGTGGACTATTACTCACCATTTTGGGGTCCCAAAGCGATTTCCATGGTTGTCGAACCCCAAGGTGTGCTTATGTATCGGTCATCAACACTCATAATTTTGGCTAATTCTGGTCCGTTTCGTGGACTATTACTCACGATTCTGGCCCGTTATGGGGCCCCGGAGCGATTTTCACGATTGACGATCCCCAGGGTGTGTTTGCATGTCCGGCGTCAATACTCATAGTTTTGGCGAATTCTGACCGTTTCGTGG
>NW_021301141.1:0-2428 GCF_002162155.2 Triticum dicoccoides
GTAGATCATCTTGGTGCATCTTAACTTGCTGTTTAACAACTTGAACATAAGGTTTATCCAGATCTGGACCAATTTCTAAATTTGCATATGAGGACTTACCGGAATTGTTATATGTTGTTCCCGGCCTCATTTAAACTTGCCTTGATGTGTTGCTCTTGTCTGCATCATCTCTTGCCATGAGTAGCTTCATGTAGTCTTGTCTTGCATCATACTTATTTGTGCATCATGTCGTGGTTCTTGTGTGGTGTGTTTACCATGTTGTGTGCTTCTTCTCGATAGTTCCCGTTTCGTTGCGATCGTGAGGATTCGTTCGTCTACGCTTGGTTCGTCTTCGTGGCTTCATATTCTTCATGGACTCGTTCTTCTTCCTAGCGGGATTTCAGGCAAGATGACCGCTACCCTGGATCTCATTACTATCACTGCTATGCTAGTTGCTTCGTTCTATCGCTTTGCTGCGCTACCTATCTTTTGCTCTTCAAGCCTCCCAATTGCCATGTCAGCCTCTAACCTTTTTCACCCTTCCTAGCAAACCGTTGCTTGGCTATGTTACCGCTTTGCTGAGCCCCTCTTATAGCATTGTTAGTTGCAGGTGAAGTTGAAGATTGCTCCATGGTGGACAGGATTATTTTGGGATATCACAATATCTCTTATTTAATTAATGCATCTATATACTTGGTAAACGGTGGAAGGCTCAGCCTTATGCCTGGTATTTTCTTCCAGTCTTGCCGCCCTAGTTCCCGTCATACCGGTGTTATGTTCCCGGATTTTGCGTTCCTTACGCGGTTGGGTGATTTATGGGACCCCCTTGACAGTTCGCTTTGAATAAAACTCCTCCAGCAAGGCCCAACCTTGGTTTTACCATTTGCCTCACCACCATCTACCTTTCCCTTGGGAGTAATTAACCCAAGGGTCATCTTTATTATACCCCCCCCCCCGGGCCAATGCTTGTCTAAGTGTTGGTCCGAACCAGAGCCACTTGCAGCGCCACCTTGGGGAAACTTGAGGTCTGGTTTTAGTTGTACGTAGTGTTCATCCGGTGTTGCCCTGAGAATGAGATATGTGCAGCTCCTATCGGGATTGTCGGCGCATCGGGCGGTCTTGCTGGTCTTGTTTTACCATTGTCAAAATGTCTTGTAAACCGGGATTTCGAGTCTGATCGGGTCTTCCTGGGAGAAGGTATATCCTTCGTTGATCGCGAGAGCTTATCATGGGCTAAGTTGGGACACCCCTGCAGGGTATAAACTTTCGGAAGCCGTGCCCGCGGTTATGGGCAGATGGGAATTTGTTAATGTCCGGTTGTAGATAACTTGACACCAGATCCGAATTAAAACGCATCAACCGCGTGTGTAGCCGTGATGGTCTCTTTTTGGCGGAGTCCGGGAAGTGAACACGGTTTTGGGTTATGTTTGACGTAAGTAGGAGTTCAGGATCACTTCTTGATCATTGCTAGCTTCACGACCGTTCCACTTGCTCTCTTCTTGCTCTTATTTACGTATGTTAGCCACCATATATGCTTAGTCACTGCTGCAACCTCACCACTTTACCCCTTCCTTCCCATTAAGCTTTGCTAGTCTTGATACCCATGGTAATGGGATTGCTGAGTCCTCGTGGCTCATAGATTACTACAACAATAGTTGTAGGTATAGCTTGAGCGATGATCATGACGAGAGAGCGATGTTTGCTCTTATTGGAGTTCTTCTTCTGCTTCATCTTCGATCAGGGGATAGGTTCCAGGTCGGCAGCCTGGGCTAGCAGGGTGGATGTCGTTTGGGTTTCTGTTTGTGTTTCATCCGTAGTCGGATGATGCTTTTATGTATTGTGATGTTTTATTCGTGTGGCATTGTATGCCTCTTGTATGTATCCCCATCTATTATGTAATGTTGATGTAATGATATCCACCTTGCAAAAGCGTTTCAATATGTGGTTCTATCCTTGGTGGGACCTTCGAGTCTCTTTAGGATAGTATCGCATATTGGGCGTGACAAGTTGGTATCAGAGCCTCGACCGACCCTAGGAGCCCCCTTGATTGATCGTGTAGTTTGGCCGATGTCGAGTCTAGAAGAAAACTGTTTTCGGAGTCTAGTTATATCGGAGAGTAGGAAATCTTTTTACTCCTCAGCCCCCTTTGTCGCTCTGGTAAGGAATCTTGACGTAGGTGTTTTGAATTACTCCTCTTCCCATTCAAAAAAAATTTTAGGATCACGCGGTTAGTTTTCGATCGTTGTTCCTCAGCTCATTTCATCCAGTGCATTTCTCGTCAAGTTGACTCGAGCCTCTTCTTCTTTGCCATGTTCAGTCCTTAGTTGTTTTCTTTTCCCACCCGCCCACCCCTTTTTCTCCTCGGAGCCGGAGTCCGTAATCGAGTATCCATCCTACTCGTGCGAAGCCTTTGCTTTCTTTCAACCGGTGTTTTCTCTTCAAGTTATTC
>NW_021301142.1:0-3007 GCF_002162155.2 Triticum dicoccoides
GAATAACTTGAAGAGAAAACACCGGTTGAAAGAAAGCAAAGGCTTCGCACGAGTAGGATGGATACTCGATTACGGACTCCGGCTCCGAGGAGAAAAAGGGGTGGGCGGGTGGGAAAAGAAAACAACTAAGGACTGAACATGGCAAAGAAGAAGAGGCTCGAGTCAACTTGACGAGAAATGCACTGGATGAAATGAGCTGAGGAACAACGATCGAAAACTAACCGCGTGATCCTAAAATTTTTTTTGAATGGGAAGAGGAGTAATTCAAAACACCTACGTCAAGATTCCTTACCAGAGCGACAAAGGGGGCTGAGGAGTAAAAAGATTTCCTACTCTCCGATATAACTAGACTCCGAAAACAGTTTTCTTCTAGACTCGACATCGGCCAAACTACACGATCAATCAAGGGGGCTCCTAGGGTCGGTCGAGGCTCTGATACCAACTTGTCACGCCCAATATGCGATACTATCCTAAAGAGACTCGAAGGTCCCACCAAGGATAGAACCACATATTGAAACGCTTTTGCAAGGTGGATATCATTACATCAACATTACATAATAGATGGGGATACATACAAGAGGCATACAATGCCACACGAATAAAACATCACAATACATAAAAGCATCATCCGACTACGGATGAAACACAAACAGAAACCCAAACGACATCCACCCTGCTAGCCCAGGCTGCCGACCTGGAACCTATCCCCTGATCGAAGATGAAGCAGAAGAAGAACTCCAATAAGAGCAAACATCGCTCTCTCGTCATGATCATCGCTCAAGCTATACCTACAACTATTGTTGTAGTAATCTATGAGCCACGAGGACTCAGCAATCCCATTACCATGGGTATCAAGACTAGCAAAGCTTAATGGGAAGGAAGGGGTAAAGTGGTGAGGTTGCAGCAGTGACTAAGCATATATGGTGGCTAACATACGTAAATAAGAGCAAGAAGAGAGCAAGTGGAACGGTCGTGAAGCTAGCAATGATCAAGAAGTGATCCTGAACTCCTACTTACGTCAAACATAACCCAAAACCGTGTTCACTTCCCGGACTCCGCCAAAAAGAGACCATCACGGCTACACACGCGGTTGATGCGTTTTAATTCGGATCTGGTGTCAAGTTATCTACAACCGGACATTAACAAATTCCCATCTGCCCATAACCGCGGGCACGGCTTCCGAAAGTTTATACCCTGCAGGGGTGTCCCAACTTAGCCCATGATAAGCTCTCGCGATCAACGAAGGATATACCTTCTCCCAGGAAGACCCGATCAGACTCGAAATCCCGGTTTACAAGACATTTTGACAATGGTAAAACAAGACCAGCAAGACCGCCCGATGCGCCGACAATCCCGATAGGAGCTGCACATATCTCATTCTCAGGGCAACACCGGATGAACACTACGTACGACTAAAACCAGACCTCAAGTTTCCCCAAGGTGGCGCTGCAAGTGGCTCTGGTTCGGACCAACACTTAGACAAGCATTGGCCCGGGGGGGGTATAATAAAGATGACCCTTGGGTTAATTACTCCCAAGGGAAAGGTAGATGGTGGTGAGGCAAATGGTAAAACCAAGGTTGGGCCTTGCTGGAGGAGTTTTATTCAAAGCGAACTGTCAAGGGGGTCCCATAAATCACCCAACCGCGTAAGGAACGCAAAATCCGGGAACATAACACCGGTATGACGGGAACTAGGGCGGCAAGACTGGAACAAAACACCAGGCATAAGGCTGAGCCTTCCACCGTTTACCAAGTATATAGATGCATTAATTAAATAAGAGATATTGTGATATCCCAAAATAATCCTGTCCACCATGGAGCAATCTTCAACTTCACCTGCAACTAACAATGCTATAAGAGGGGCTCAGCAAAGCGGTAACATAGCCAAGCAACGGTTTGCTAGGAAGGGTGAAAAAGGTTAGAGGCTGACATGGCAATTGGGAGGCTTGAAGAGCAAAAGATAGGTAGCGCAGCAAAGCGATAGAACGAAGCAACTAGCATAGCAGTGATAGTAATGAGATCCAGGGTAGCGGTCATCTTGCCTGAAATCCCGCTAGGAAGAAGAACGAGTCCATGAAGAATATGAAGCCACGAAGACGAACCAAGCGTAGACGAACGAATCCTCACGATCGCAACGAAACGGGAACTATCGAGAAGAAGCACACAACATGGTAAACACACCACACAAGAACCACGACATGATGCACAAATAAGTATGATGCAAGACAAGACTACATGAAGCTACTCATGGCAAGAGATGATGCAGACAAGAGCAACACATCAAGGCAAGTTTAAATGAGGCCGGGAACAACATATAACAATTCCGGTAAGTCCTCATATGCAAATTTAGAAATTGGTCCAGATCTGGATAAACCTTATGTTCAAGTTGTTAAACAGCAAGTTAAGATGCACCAAGATGATCTACACGAGATTCTAGTTAAGTTACATATAAAGTTCATTTAGTTCGGAGCTACGGCCTAGAAGATATGAGCAAAACAAGTTAAACATGACATTGATGCAAAATGCATACAAACATCAAGCAAACACCTCAAAAAAAGGATTCAACATGATAATGTGAAACTACATGCAAAGTCAAGCAAGTTTCATATAAAGCACACTCTAAACGGAGCAACGGTTCAACACACACACACACTATACAAGTTTAAAGGACAAGCTGTCCAAAACAGCAACTAGGCATCTAGCAAGCATCAAAACAATATGCTACAGCAACTCAACATGATAACAAAAGGCATGGGCATGATGTACAGGTAAAGCATTACAAAACATGAACACTGAGCTATCTCCAGAAATCACTAGAACATGCTCAAAAAGACATGGCAAGATTGCAAATAGTAACAGTTTCAGACTTTGCAGAAATAACATCAGGTTGCAACGTTTAGAGCTATCAAACAACATGCTACAGGAACTTATCATGGCAAACAAAGGTATGGCATGAATCTACTAATTGCATAGAACAAAAGTCCTTTATTGTCCATGAGCCAAAAAG
>NW_021301143.1:0-1463 GCF_002162155.2 Triticum dicoccoides
ATGGTTTTTCTTGTTTCTTGCACGAAGTGACTATGATATGAAGCTCAAATTTAGTACAGTGTGTCCAGAAGTACAGATTGACAAGTTGAAGAGCAAAGAGTGTGTATTACATACATTGGAGTGATAGGGGTGGTGTAGCTACACTCAGCGCCTATGTATTCAGCCTTGGGTGTGTGTTTGTGTTGGGATGAATTAAATGCAGATAGAACTGGAAAGAATTAATTTTTCTGTGTACGTTTTCATCTCCGCGCGCATATGGATAGGGATCCAATGTCAGCATCGTGAATCCATCGCACCGTTTAGCAATTTCAATCAGGAAAACTGGCCCAGCTTAGATACCTGATGACGTTGGCCCATCAATTGACAGTAAGCGCATTTGAATGAAAAAATATTTTTGCACGGATCCAAAACACTATGAATTGATCCCTGCTTACTGTCATACCGTATTGCTGCTAATTTGTGGATTATATATTTTCTCTTGTTCATTCATTCTTAAACAGCGTACATTGTGTTGTTCATAATCCTTTACAAAAACAAGATGATTTGGCCTTGACACTTATAGACTATACTTACATGGCGTGCTAGCTCGTCTGTATATCACAGCGTTTAAAACAACGAAACACTGCAATACATTGCAAGCATGTACAATTGTACTCTAATACTCTTGAATCGTAGTAACAAACTTGTTAGTTCACAAAGAACATATATAATATTTCCATCAAACATATGTACTACCTCCATGAGCGTCTATACCTTGCCTACTAGTACGACTTGTAAATCGTGCCCACCTATAGTCGCATCTCGCATGGCTCAGATATTGCCTACCTCCATGACCATCTATACCTTGCCTATTACTTGTTTTTTCAATATTTTTTTGTTTTTCTCTATTTCTCTTTCATTTTAAAGGAAATTACAAAGATGCATTTCAGAGATAGGTTAGTATCTATGTTTTTAAGTGTTCAAATATTTTCAAAAGGGATGCACACTTTTTTATGTATGTTCATCTACTTCAAAATGGTACTCGGTTGTTTAAGAAAAAATCATGTAACTAGAAAATAATTTATGCATTTCAAAAGAAGGTCCATGTAAATAAAAAGGACAATCTTGAAAACAATTCACATGTAAAAATAATTCCTTTATTTTTCCAAAATGTTAATGTACACAATTTTACTGGTATATTTCCGAAAATATATAAAATTCATGTATTTTGAAGAAAATGTCATAATTGTATATATGTTCATGTATTTAGAATCTGTTGACGCAATATGAAAATAAAAATGTTCATGCGTTCATAAAAATGTCGTTATAATGTGTTTGTTCGATGCAATTTTGTACCAAATAAATTTGAAGAGAAACAAACGTGTGCATTATTGAAAATAAGATGGAAGAGCCAAGTATGTTTACACATACATGACGCACAAGTCCATGGTGAATAAGTAGTTGTTCCTGTACAATACCACTAG
>NW_021301144.1:0-1338 GCF_002162155.2 Triticum dicoccoides
ACTCCAACTTCCTGATTTTAATAAGACTTTTGAGCTTGAATGTGATGCTAGTGGAATTGGATTAGGAGGTGTGTTATTACAAGATGGCAAACCTGTTGCATACTTTTCTGAAAAATTGAGTGGGCCTAGTCTGAATTATTCTACTTATGATAAAGAATTATATGCTCTTGTTCGGACTTTAGAAACATGGCAACATTATTTATGGCCAAAGAATTTGTTATACATTCTGATCATGAATCTTTGAAACATATTAAAAGTCAAGCTAAACTGAATCGTAGACATGCTAAATGGGTTGAATTCATTGAGACTTTCCCTTATGTCATTAAACACAAGAAGGGAAAAGAAAATGTTATTGCTGATGCATTGTCTCGTCGCTATACTATGCTTTCACAACTTGACTTCAAAATATTTGGTTTGGAGACCATCAAAGATCAATATGTGCATGATGCTGATTTTAAAGATGTAATGCAGAATTGTAAAGAAGGAAGAATGTGGAACAAGTTTGTTTTTAACGATGGATTTGTGTTTCGTGCTAACAAGCTATGCATTCCAGCTAGCTCCGTTCGTCTTTTGTTGTTGCAGGAGGCGCATGGAGGAGGATTAATGGGACACTTTGGCGTGAAGAAGACGGAGGACGTACTTGCTACACATTTCTTTTGGCCAAAGATGAGACGGGATGTTGAGCGTTTTATTGCTCGCTGCACTACATGTCAAAAAGCTAAGTCACGACTCAATCCTCATGGTTTATATATGCCTTTGCCTGTACGTAGTGTTCCTTGGGAGGATATATCTATGGACTTTGTTTTAGGTTTACCTCGAACAAAGAAGGGGAGGGATAGCATATTTGTTGTCGTGGATAGATTCTCGAAAATGGCACACTTTATACCATGTCATAAAAGCGATGATGATGTTAATGTTGCTGATTTGTTCTTTCGTGAAATTATTCGCTTGCATGGTGTGCCAAATACTATTGTTTCAGATCGTGATACTAAATTTCTTAGCCACTTTTGGAGATGTTTATGTGCTAAGTTGGGGACTAAACTGCTTTTTAGTACTACTTGTCACCCCCAAACTGATGGACAAACTGAAGTAGTCAATAGAACGTTGTCTACTATGCTTAGGGCTGTTTTGAAGAATAATAAGAAAATGTGGGAGGAATGCTTGCCTCATATTGAATTTGCTTATAATCGTTCATTGCATTCTACTACTAAGATGTGCCCTTTTGAAGTTGTGTATGGTTTCCTACCTCGTGCACCTATTGATTTGTTGCCTCTTCCATCTTCGGAGAAGGTTAATTTTGATGCTAAACAACGTGCTGAATTGATTTTAAAAATGCAT
>NW_021301145.1:0-1162 GCF_002162155.2 Triticum dicoccoides
TTATTCTACTTATGATAAAGAATTATATGCTCTTGTTCGGACTTTAGAAACATGGCAACATTATTTATGGCCCAAAGAATTTGTTATACATTCTGATCATGAATCTTTGAAACATATTAAAAGTCAAGCTAAACTGAATCGTAGACATGCTAAATGGGTTGAATTCATTGAGACTTTCCCTTATGTCATTAAACACAAGAAGGGAAAAGAAAATGTTATTGCTGATGCATTGTCTCGTCGCTATACTATGCTTTCACAACTTGACTTCAAAATATTTGGTTTGGAGACCATCAAAGATCAATATGTGCATGATGCTGATTTTAAAGATGTAATGCAGAATTGTAAAGAAGGAAGAATGTGGAACAAGTTTGTTTTTAACGATGGATTTGTGTTTCGTGCTAACAAGCTATGCATTCCAGCTAGCTCCGTTCGTCTTTTGTTGTTGCAGGAGGCGCATGGAGGAGGATTAATGGGACACTTTGGCGTGAAGAAGGCGGAGGACGTACTTGCTACACATTTCTTTTGGCCAAAGATGAGACGGGATGTTGAGCGTTTTATTGCTCGCTGCACTACATGTCAAAAAGCTAAGTCACGACTCAATCCTCATGGTTTATATATGCCTTTACCTGTACCTAGTGTTCCTTGGGAGGATATATCTATGGACTTTGTTTTAGGTTTACCTCGAACAAAGAAGGGGAGGGATAGCATATTTCTTGTCGTGGATAGATTCTCGAAAATGGCACACTTTATACCATGTCATAAAAGCGATGATGCTGTTAATGTTGCTGATTTGTTATTTCGTGAAATTATTCGCTTGCATGGTGTGCCAAATACTATTGTTTCAGATCGTGATACTAAATTTCTTAGCCACTTTTGGAGATGTTTATGGGCTAAGTTGGGGACTAAACTGCTTTTTAGTACTACTTGTCACCCCCAAACTGATGGACAAACTGAAGTAGTCAATAGAACGTTGTCTACTATGCTTAGGGCTGTTTTGAAGAATAATAAGAAAATGTGGGAGGAATGCTTGCCTCATATTGAATTTGCTTATAATCGTTCATTGCATTCTACTACTAAGATGTGCCCTTTTGAAGTTGTGTATGGTTTCCTACCTCGTGCACCTATTGATTTGTTGCCTCTTCCATCTTCGGAGAAGGTTAAT
>NW_021301146.1:0-1147 GCF_002162155.2 Triticum dicoccoides
GCAGCATTTCTCAAGGGAAGTGGAAGTGATGTCAACGCTCACCCATGTCAATCTTGCTAAGCTCCTCTACTATTGCCGGGAAGGAGATGAGTGGATACTAGTCTACGAGTGGATGGAGAAAAAAAGTTTGAATCTTTACATATTTGGTACTCGTTGCAATGCATGCCATGTTAATCTATCATTATATGTACCCACAACTATTCCTATCTGTTTTTGGCCTCACACACCCATTTGGAAATGCAGGAGAAGAAGGACTCCGTTCCTCACTGAGTTGGGCGCAAAGACGGGAAATAATTCGAGGTGTGGCCATAGGTGTTGAATTTCTTCACGGCAGAGGATTCATTCACAGGGATCTAAAACCTGCGAACATACTTGTCAGTGATACGTGGGTTCCAAAGATAGCAGACTTTGCCACCGCAAAGCTATTTATTGACGAGCAGACAGATTTGACATTAGTACAGACACGGTATGATTAAAATTTCCAACCCATCTAATGTTTTCATATTCATGGTAGACTACCAGGACAAACCTCAATTAACTCCATGTTTTGTGTTAAATGCAGGGGATATGTGGCTCCAGAGTATATAGGGGAAGGGGCCCTGACGTACAAGTGTGATTTATATAGCTTCGGAGTCGTTTTGCTGGAGATAGTCAGTGGCCAAAGGAGAACAAGCAATGCAACGTTCCTTCCTGATGTAAGTCTGCTCAGCACAAAACATACTCCTCCCTGGTGCATCCTCTAGTTTCTCCCCAATGAAAATGGGCCACTAGCTGAGCTTTTTATTCTTTCTTTCTTACAGGCCTGGGAATTGTGGAATCAATGTAAGAGCGGGGAGCTTCTTGATGTGGCGGTGGGTGGTGAACCTGAAGGTGAAGTCTTGTCGGGGCTACTCAGATGCATCCAGATTGGCCTTCTCTGCGTGCAGTATTTGCCAGAGCATAGACCTTCAATGTCTGAAGTTGTGGCAATGCTAAACAACAGCTCACAGCTCCCCAGGCCACTGAAACCCACACCAAACAGCAGACCAGGACCGGGCGCACAGCCAGGACCGAGCCGGACCTTCTTACTGTGGCTATTTTGCTCATGTGGACGTGACCCCACGAGCCCAGGCATGGAAGCTACGGTGTAGTGCTTCGGTCTATCAGG
>NW_021301147.1:0-1300 GCF_002162155.2 Triticum dicoccoides
GCAAAAACTGGACGCACTTCGTGTACAAACTGGACAAACTCTTTCAGAGTATCAGGGTTTCGGACAAGAACTCATCTGTTACATGGCCACTTCAATGTTTTTTAAACTTATTTGAACTCCGGACTTCTTTTGTATTCAGTACGCAGCATTCAAAGCGACGTCATCAATTTCCAACATGTTCTGACATTATTTGTTGTTTTTCGGTCATTTACCTAATTGTTTAGAGAGCTAAATGACCGTGAAATTGAAAATCACTACAAAATGATCCCTGAAAATGTTGAAACTTGGCATGGTATCATCATATCACCCGCATAGCATGCGCGAAAGAGTAGAGAGGGTCACGGCAAAAACTGGACGCACTTCGTGTACAAACTGGACATACTCTTTCGGAGTATCAGGGTTTCGGACGAGAACTCATCTGTTACACGGCCACTTCAATGTTTTTTAAACTTATTTGAACTCCGGACTTCTTTTGTGTTCAGTATGCACAATTTCCAACATGTTATGACATCATTTGTTGTTTTTCGGTCATTTACCTAATTGTTTTAGAGAGCTAAATGACCGTGAAATTGAAAATCATTACAAAATGAATCCTGAAAATGTTGAAACTTGGCATGGTATCATCATATCACCCGCATAGCATGCACAAGAGTAGAGAGGGTCACGGCAAAAATAGGATGCACTTCGTGTACAAACTGGACAAACTCTTTCGGAGTATCAGGGTTTCGGACGAGAACTCATCTGTTACATGGCCACTTCAATGTTTTTTAAACTTATTTGAACTCCGGACTTCTTTTGTGTTCAGTATGCAACATTCAAAGCAACGTCATCAATTTCCAACATGTTCTGACATTATTTGTTGTTTTTCAGTCATTTACCTAATTGTTTAGAGAGCTAAATGACCATGAAATTGAAAATCACTACAAAATGAATCCTGAAAATGTTGAAACGTGGCATGGTATCATCATATCACCCGCATAGCATGCGCGAAAGAGTAGAGAGGGTCACGGCAAAAACTGGACGCACTTCGTGTACAAACTGGACATACTCTTTCGGAGTATCAGGGTTTCGGACGAGAACTCATCTGTTACACGGCCAATTCAATGTCTTTTAAACTTATTTGAACTCCGAACTTCTTTTGTGTTCAGTATGCAGTATTCAAAGCGACGTCATCAATTTCCAACATGTTCTAACATCATTTGTTGTTTTTCGGTCATTTAGCTAATTGTTTTAGAGAGCTAAATGACCGTGAAATTGAAAATCATTACAAAATGATTCCTGAAAATGTTGAAACTTGGCA
>NW_021301148.1:0-2220 GCF_002162155.2 Triticum dicoccoides
GTGTGCACTAGCTTTGGCTATAGGCATCATTTAGCAACTTAATAAATATATCAAGAACTTCTTTTGGATGAAATTTGGAAGAAAATTCTGGCCCGGCTTTGATTGCTTGGGACAAGCAGGTTTTCAAACCTAAGGATCAAGCTGGGCTAGGGATTTTGGATATTGCTCTGCATAATAAAGCTCCGCTCTTGAAAAACCTCCATAAATTCTTCAAGAGAGATAACCTTCCTGGGACTAATTTGATCTAACAAGTATTATGCCACTGAATTGCCAGGTTCAAGCCTGATTGGGTCAAGTTCGTGAAATTCCCATCTCAAGATCTTGCCTGATTTCAAGGCTTTGACAAACTGCAAGGCTGGCAAATGGAAGTACAATAAATTTTGGTATGATTCCTCGGTGAATAGACCTCTGCTACAAGTTTTTTCCTGAACTACATTCATTTGCTGAAAAATGACAATCATTCACTCGCCCTCATGATCAGCTCATCTGATATGTCAAAACACTTTCACACACCACTTTCAGCCCAAGCTTTGAATCAACTCTCTGATCTTCAATTACTCATTGTCCAGCACACCAACAGTCAAACTCTATATACATGGTTGTGCCCATGCAATAACAGAAAATATTCGTCAATTAAAATGTATAATTGGCTCAAGACGGGAACAGAGGCACGCATCATTTTCAATGACTATGGAAGGGTGCATGCAGGGTCAGACACAAAATAATTTTCGTGGCTATTGCTTCATGACGGAGTTAATACAAGGAATTACTGAAAAGAACATCTATGCACTTGGATTGTTAATTATGAATGTGTCTTCTGTAATGAAGGACCTGAGAAAACTTTGATGCATCTATTTTGGGATTGCGCCTTTGCTCAGAGTTGTTGGGATGCCATATTTACTCACAGACATAGTGGAACTTCGGCATATGATGAGATACTGCTTGCTTTGCTAGAGACTGCCAAAGTTAATTGCCTTAGACAGCATTATTTTTGGCTGTTGGAACATGTGGATCCAAAGGAATGGTAAAGTGTTTAGGAGGGAGGTACAAAGTCAAATAACAAGAAAATTCATGCTCAAACAGGATCTGGCACTTCTAAAACACAGGATCAAGCAAAAAAAAATTGACAACCTTAAAGGATTGGGTGGATTCTCATCTGTGATGCTGACACCAACAGTTTAAAAGTTCTCCTTAGTTATTCTTATGTTGCCCGAAACTGGAATTGGTTAGACTTAGCCTTACGGCCTTGTATGCTCTGTTTGTACATATTTACTTGTTTATATAAATAAAATTTACAGTTGAAGAATTGTTGTACGGTTTGTGATTCAAGAAAAAAAAACTACCCGGCGATCCATGATCACTGAGCTAGCGAGGCCCCGCTGATGCGATCTGCTGCCCCGCATGCCACTAGCACATGCTGCTGTTACTGTTGCTAGTCGAGTTGTAAATGTCTGGTGTGGCTATATGTGGTTCGAGCCTGTCCGTCCTGCATATGGAAATTAAGCAGATGTGGACCAGCATTCATGGCTGCGGGAAGGGCAGCCAGTGGATGTCGATCAGCAGATTCAGCACCCACGGCAGAAGGGGTAGGGCCCCGCGCCATATATATAGAAATATAAACGACTCCTGTTTTATGTTCATGTGGGCATCAGTGTTCACAAGGACAAGAGCGAGTGATTCTCGCCGAACATAAACTAGCTAGAAAGGACACGAACTATTGATTTCGTAGTTTATTATATGTACTCGTATAGAACAGTACAGTGGGGCGTCCGCGTGAGTACAGTGTGAACTATGAAGTCTCTTGCCAGCAGGCTAACGGCTAGGGATGCATGCCGCTGTTTCAAACTTTATTATAAGAAAAAAGCTCTCTGAGTGTCTCAAGCTCGTTTTCCCAATTAATTCCAGCTCAGCTCTTGGCCAACTATTCGCTACTGTAACATTAAAATGGCTTTTACCTTTCCTTTGTGAAAATTTGATTGTGTTTGAAGTTTGAACTAATATGACCGACGATGTAGTGGTGATTCCGCACAAATGGCAGTCAAGTCAACGACATGAATTACAAAGTCATACTCACTCCGTCTGTTCATACAAGGCCATTTAGTAGTACTAAGTGGCATTGTATAAATACTCATAGAAAATACTACCTCCTTGCAAAATTAGGAGTACCTGTAAAATTTGGTCAAAATCAAAATTTGTAAACCGTGATGTTCATAGAAAAAA
>NW_021301149.1:0-1449 GCF_002162155.2 Triticum dicoccoides
TACTTAGCAACTTATATTTTATTTACCACATACATGATTAATTTGGTGCAGTATTGCATACAGTTCCAGTAAGCGTGCAAGGATATGTATACTCACTCTTTTTCTACGATCTATATCTATTTTCCTTTAATTATTTCTCTGTTTTATTTGTTTGCAAGTCACTTGCAAAGCCGATTTTCCTTCTTTCTTAGTACTTGCGAGGAACCTCTCCCATTTTCGGCAACTACTAATCTTACGGTAAATATATTCATAGGGAGCAATTAAGGATATCAATATAACATAGTTGCTTCATTTCTATCTAAATCCATTTGGGACAGAGATCACGATATCACTAGTAGAAAACAGGGCTTTGGTCCAGGCCGGGTTAGCCCATTAGTCCCGGTTCAGTCATGAACCAGGACTAATGTGAGCATTGATCCCGGTTCATGCGGCAAAGGCATTAGTTCCGGTTCAAATGGGACCATTTAGTCCCGGTTGGTGCCACGAACCGGTACTAATGGGTACGATGCCCATTAGTACCGGTTCGTGGCACGAACCGGTACTAAATGTAACCTTTAGTACCGGTTCGTGCCATGAACCGGTACTAATGGGGTTTGAGGCATTAGTACCGGTTCGTGGCACGAACCGGTACTGAAGGTCCCATTTTCAAACTGTACCCCCCCACTCCCGATCGCCTTTTCAGTTTTGCAAAAACCAAAAGAAAATGATAAAAACTTCAAAAATTAAAATCCTTCGAGATGTAGTTATGTTACTATATATACTAGTTAGGAAAATTTAAAAACTTAAATTTGACATGTTTTGCAAAAAGTGTAGGAAAAATATAAAACGGCTATAACTTTTGCATACTATGTCAGAAAAAAAGTATAATATATCAAAATGTTCAGCACGAAAATCCGCATCCGATTTTGACTGCCTATGGCCTATTTGCAAATTTTTAGAATCCTCAAATTCTAAAAGGAAAAAAAGTTATGCTCAAATTTCATTTTTTTATTTTTTTATTTTTTTTGTTAAATCTTGTCAAACTATGGTCAAACTACTTATTCAAGAAGTATTAGTGTTACTAAATAATTATTTCAATTTTTTGAATTTTTGTCAAATCTGGTCAAACTGTGGTCAAACAATGGTCAAACTACTTATTCAAGAAATATTAGTGTTACTAAATAATTATTTCAGTGTTTTTGAATTTTGGTCAAACTCTGGTCAAACTGTGGTCAAACTACTTATTCAAGAAATATTAGTGTTACTAAATAATTATTGTTTTTTAGAACAATAATTTCAAACTCAAACAGTGAAATGTGTGACTTCATGCTCAAGCTAAATTCCTGAGGGTTAATAGGATTGACATCTTACTATTGCCAGGAAAACAACAAGTGCAGAATTGGAAACGAAGGAGAATAGAACCCGGAAGTTAAGCGTGCTCAGGCTGGAGTAGTGAGATAGGTGACTGTC
>NW_021301150.1:0-893 GCF_002162155.2 Triticum dicoccoides
TGCTTTCGAGGATAAAGGCCAGAATCATCACACTGGGACACCAATCATGGCTAAATTACTAGGTGATCCCCTAAGACACCTAGGGTCATAATAATAGCTCCAACATATATGTCAGGGCAATAAATTACCTCAACTCAACAATTAGTGTGATTGAGCTGGCATAAAGGAACATCGAAACCAGAGGGAAAGGATTTTGCAAATTGCTTCAAACTATTTAGAAACCTGGGATGACTCGGACAGCATAACGGCTGTAAATGCTTAGAAAAGATTTGAGACATTCACAAAATGGTGGCATAACCACTCAGAAGCACGATATCAAGGTTTCGAGATCAACAATTAACATACGGAAGTAGTAGAAACTGAACTCAAGCTTAAATCCAACAATCTTATAAGTCTACGGATTAGTAACATGTGATCCTGATAGAAAGAAGAGAAAGCGTAGTTCTTAATCCCCGTAGAGGAGAAGATGATGACTCAGATCAGAAGGCCATGAGGTATAAGGAGTAAAAAGAGCCTTACGTTCCATCCCACAATCAATTCCCTTATATAACTAAAGAATTTCTAGACTCAACTTCGACCAGTTTGGCTTAGTAATCCTACAGGCAGTCAAGCTCTGATACCAACGCTGTCAGGACCCCGACTCAATGCCACATCGATCTAGCATGTAACACCTCATATCACTTTGCGGCCTCACGCACGGTATCCCCACGGGTGTCGCATTACCTTTGCCCGGGACCGTTTGCGCCTTTTGGCACACGTATATGACAGTGTCGCTAGCATCCATATGATAAGGAGCCCGGGCTGACATGGCTAGTCGTAAACCCAAAGTGGCACAGACTTACAGGGACAGGCATCCATGACCCAGCATCGAACGTGTCGGTCATCAGCGAGTG
>NW_021301151.1:0-708 GCF_002162155.2 Triticum dicoccoides
ACGAGGATGAGAGGCTGGTGGCGTCGATCTAGATCGGGGAGACGGCGGCTACGCGAGGAGGCGCGGATCCAGCTCTACAACGCGCGCGGATCCGGAAGGCCCGATGTGGCCGTGGCGGGAGAGCCACTTGAGGGCGGGGAGGCGTGGGGACTCGGGCTCCTCACCGTCGATGGCCATGGTGCGGGGGCGGGGGCGGCAGGGGAGTGGGTGGATGGGAGGGGAGAGGGAACGGGAGGCAGAAATCACATATCTGACCTCAGGCAGAAATCAAATCACAAACTGACCTGGTCACGAAAAAAATTTACTCTGCTGACCCTTTGGTGTGGTGCCCGACAGCCGGACGCCGCACCCTACTGTGCAGCGCCCTTCCCTTAGGCGTCGCACATCCTGCCAGCGTGGCAGCCCTGGTCCAGTTGCGGCCCCACACGCACCTGTGCAACGCCTAAGATCTAGGCGCCACACACCTGTAATGTGCAGCGCCTAGCTCTTGGGCGCTGCACAGTCTGTGTTCCACTTGGGCTGGCCCCACCCTCTCTCCCCTCCCACCCCCACCCCACACACCCCCACCCGACCCAAACCCTTAGACTTGCGGCCCTCCTCTCTTCCCCTCTCCCCCCTCTCAAATCCTTCTCAAATCTTGCAAATCTGCCACACACCGTGGATTTCGAAGCCAACCCCTCCCTTAAGGTAATCTCCTCCGATCCCCTC
>NW_021301152.1:0-1493 GCF_002162155.2 Triticum dicoccoides
TTTCACAGCTCACGCCGCCTGGAACACCTCAGCGAAACGGTGTGTCCGAACGTCGTAATCGCACCCTATTGGATATGGTGCGGTCTATGATGTCCCTTACCGATTTACCGCTATCATTTTGGGGATACGCTCTAGAGACAGCTACATTCACTTTAAATAGGGCACCGTCTAAATCCGTTGAGACGACACCGTATGAATTATGGTTTGGAAAGAAACCTAAGCTGTCGTTTCTGAAAGTTTGGGGATGCGATGCTTATGTCAAGAAACTTCAACCTGAAAAGCTCGAACCCAAGTCGGAAAAATGCGTATTCATAGGATACCCTAAGGAAACTGTAGGGTATACCTTCTACTTAAGATCCGAAGGCAAGATCTTTGTTGCCAAGAACGGATGCTTTCTGGAAAAAGAGTTTCTCTCGAAAGAAGTAAGTGGGAGGAAAGTAGAATTCGATGAAGTACTACCTCTTGAGCGGGAAAGTGGCACAGCGCAGGAAACCGTTCCTGTGATGCCCACACCAACTGAAGAGGAAAACAATGATAATGATCAAGGTACTTCGGATCAAGTTACTGCTGAACTTCGTAGGTCCACAAGGACACGTTCCGCACCAGAGTGGTACGGCAACCCTGTCCTGGAAATCATGTTGTTAGACAACGGTGAACCTTCGAACTATGAAGAAGCAATGGCGGGCCCGGATTCCAACAAATGGCTTGAAGCCATGAAATCCGAGATAGAATCCATGTATGAAAACAAAGTATGGACTTTGACAGACTTGCCCGATGATCGGCGAGCGATAGAAAACAAATGGATCTTTAAGAAGAAGACGGACGCGGATGGTAATATTACCATCTATAAAGCTCGACTTGTCGCTAAGGGTTATCGACAGGTTCAAGGGATTGACTACGACGAGACATTCTCTCCCATAGCGAAGCTAAAGTCCGTCCGAATCATGTTAGCAATTGCCGCATACTATGATTATGAGATATGGCAGATGGACGTCAAAACAGCATTCCTTAACGGGCATCTTAAGGAAGAACTGTATATGATGCAGCCGGAAGGTTTTGTCGCTCCTCGGAACGCTAACAAAGTATGCAAGCTCCAGCGATCCATTTATGGACTGGTGCAAGCATCTCGGAGTTGGAACATTCGCTTTGATGAGATGATCAAAGCGTTTGGGTTTATGCAGACTTATGGAGAAGCCTGCGTTTACAAGAAAGTGAGTGGGAGCTCTGTAGCATTTCTCATATTATATGTAGATGACATACTCCTGATGGGAAATAATATAGAATTTCTGGACAGCATTAAGGCCTACTTGAATAAGTGTTTTTCAATGAAGGACCTTGGAGAAGCTGCTTATATATTAGGCATCAAGATCTATAGAGATAGATCGAGACGCCTCATAGGTCTTTCACAAAGCACATACCTTGATAAGATTTTGAAGAGATTCAGAATGGATCAGTCCAAGAAGGGGTTCTTGCCTATGTTACAAGGTGTGAGA
>NW_021301153.1:0-1662 GCF_002162155.2 Triticum dicoccoides
CACTCATTGGACTGCACACATCAAAATGTGTTACTTCCTACAAGTTGCTTTCTTGTTCCATTTTACTGAAAACGAGGCTTTCAGTCATCTTGCCCATGTGGTATGATTTGCATATCTCAAGTGATTCAAAATCAAGTGAATCCAAACGATCCATCTGCATGGAGTTCCTTCATGCGTATACACCAATAGACATGGCTCGCATGTCTCAAACTTTTCAAAAACGAGTGAGTCCAAAGATCCATCAACATGGAGCTTCTTCATGCGATTTATACCAATATGACTTACATGGCAGTGCCACATGTAAGTGGTACTATCATTACTATCTTATATCTTTTGGCATGAAAATGTGTATCACTACGATTGAGATTCAATAAACCGCTCCTTTAAGTGCAAGACCATTGAAGGTATTATTCAAATAAATAGAGTAACCATTATTCTCCTTAAATGAATAACCGTATTGCGATAGACATAATCCAATCATGTCTATGCTCAACACAAACACCAAATGACAATTATTCAGGTTTAATACTAATCTTGATGGTAGAGGGAGCGCGCGATGTTTGATCACATCAAACTTGGAAACACTTCCAACACATATCGTCAGCTCACCTTTAGCTAGTCTCCGTTTATTCCGTAGCTCTTTTATTTTGAGTTACTAACACTTTAGCAACCGAACCGGTATCTTAATACCCTGGTGCTACTAGGAGTACTAGTAAAGTACACATTAACATAATGCATATCCAATATACTTCTATCAACCTTGCCAGCCTTCTCATCTACCAAGTATCTAGGGTAATTCTGCTCCAGTGGTTGTTCCCCTTATTACAGAAGCACTTAGTCTCGGGTTTGGGTTCAACCTTGGGTTTCTTCACTAGAGCAGCAACTGATTTGCCGTTTCATGAAGTATCCTTTCTTGCCCTTGCCCTTCTTGAAACTAGTGGTTTCATCAACCATCAACAATTGATGCTCCTTCTTGATTTCTACTTTCACGGTGTCAAACATCGCGAATACCTCAAGGATCATCATATCTATCCCTGATATGTTATAGTTCATCACGAAGCTCTAGCAGCTTGGTGGTAATGACTTTGGAGAAACATCACTATCTCATGTGGAAGATCAACTCCCACTCGATTCAAGTGATCGTTGCACTCAGACAATCTGAGCACAAGCTCAACAATTGAGCTTTTCTCCCTTAGTTTGTAGGCTAAGAAAATCGTCGAAGGTCTTAAACCTGTTGACGTGGGCACGATCCTGAAATCCCAATTTCAGCCCTCAAAACATCACATATGTTCCGCGACGTTTCGAAAACGTCTTTGGTGCCTCAACCTTAAACCGTTTAACTGAACTATCACGTAGTTATCAAAACGTGTACGTCCGATGTTCGCAACATCCACAAACGACGTTTGGGGTTTAGCACACTAAGCAGTGCATTAAGGACATAAGCTTTCTTCTGTCCGCATAATCGCTACTGTCAATTTTCAACTATATTTTCTCTAGGAACATATCTAAACAGTGGAACTAAAGCGCGAGCTTACAACATAATTTGCAAAGATCTTTTGACTATGTTCAGGATAATTAAGTTCATCTTATGAACTCCCACACAAATAGACATCCCTCTAGTCATCTAAGTGATTACATGATCCGAGTCAACTAGGCCGTGTC
>NW_021301154.1:0-1796 GCF_002162155.2 Triticum dicoccoides
TTTATTCCTATCGGTGAGAGAACTTAATGTTTTTTTGCTACTCCTAACTAGAGTACTAATAGGATTACATGCAATGAACTAAACACCGCATGTCATGTTTGGTAGTCTCAAGTCATTGAAAGCATGCACGGCCAACATCTCTCATTGGTTGATATGTCACGAAATAAGAAACAAGGAGGGAGTTAATGCACCGTGCCTAAGTATTTTGGGATTATTTGGTTTTCGTAAGGTGACTTACACAACATTTTTGTTTACATGCATTAACATTTTATTAGTTAAATCGAAGGTCAAAACTTGGCGCAAAATGCAAAGGGGACCAATAAACCAGTAAACATCAAACTTCTCTTGTTTGGCCCCAACTAGAGGTCCGGTGAGATGACTATGCTGCAACGACACGGAGGGAGGTGCAGCTTCATTGACTTACGGCAACTGCCTTTGGGTGAATGACACATGGCCCTAGGGGGTGGCTGGCCTACCTATCATACAGCCAAAGGCAGGTGCAGTAGAGGGCCGAGGAGTAGTACGAAATCCTACGCACCTACGCACGCTAACCAAGGGCTAAGTGATCACTCGAATCGCAAGATCAGTTGACTAGAAGCTACGCTAGACCCATGGAGGCGATGAGCGCGAGCATCAGCCGACTGTGCCAGATGGTCCACGACGCCGGCATGCGGCCCGACACTGAGGAACGTCTCTAGGTAGTATTGCTTGAGGCCACCAGGGCGAGGGGCTGCTTGGACGACAGCTTCGTCTCCTTGTTCGACGAGGTCCTCGTCGGTTTCCTCGACAAGTTCACCATTGTCAAGAAGCTTGCAGACGACTTTGACGTAAGCCTCTAGCCGACGCGCCTAGGCTCTGCGATGCCCGCCACCCTCAACGGCCACTATGGTAATAACCTCTTCGATGCACTGGTGGCCCTACGACTGCCCGCCGTCGCGCCGGAGAATGTCTACCTCGAGGTCACGCTCGCCGCGTAGCGCCTGGCGCAGCAAGACACCATCGACATAATCACCCACGTCTATGCGCAAATCGTCCACAAGGACTACTACATGCAAGAGGAGGACGATAGGACGCTGGCCTTCTTGGAGCGCAGGGCAACGTTGTACGGCACTGTTCAGAAGCACGTTGAGCTCGCCGCCAACGCCGCTGCTCCTCACACGTCGGTTGGTGACCCGGCGCACTAGGGCGTGAGGATGTCGTTGAACGTTGATGGATCTGTATGTATTTTTATCTTTCTGTCAAATCCATGTAGTAGTATATGATACTACAGTATTTATCTTACCTTTCGCATCAACTTCATAATTTTCGTACGTATTCCATGCATGAACGACGTTAGAACCAAACTTCTCATTACTCTAGGCAAAATCGTTATTTTCTATCTATCGGTAGCGCCATGGAGCAGAACCAAATTTTACAATTTACGAGTTCAAAAGGAAAAGCCTGCCGTGTTCGTGTCGCACCCCCACACGGTTGGTCCGGCACGCCGCTCAAGCGGGAATGCGTGCGGTGTTGCATTTTCACTTCCAAGTGGGACCGCAGTTGAGAAAACCAACTATCGGCAAACCCCCACCCCGCCCACCGCGCGATGGCTGAGAAAACAGGAGGGAGAAGAGATGGCTGTAGCACGGACTCCAAGAAAATTGGTGTCGGATGGGACTCGTGTGGGTGGCGTGTGCCGTACTGCTAGACGTGAATGGTAGTTATGGCCCATGCCACCCCACTATATCGAGCCTATATCGAGGTACGTAGAACAACTTTCCTGCAGTCCGTGCTCATCCCTCCTCTATCTCTCTTCT
>NW_021301155.1:0-940 GCF_002162155.2 Triticum dicoccoides
CACAATTTTGGCCGATTCTGGTCTGTTTCATGCACTATTACTCACCGTTTTGGGGACACAGAGCGATTTCCACGATTGACGATCCCCAGGTTGAGTTTACGTGTCCGTCGTCAACACTCAAAGTTTTGGCCAATTCTGACCCGTTTAGTGGACTATTACTCACCGTTTTGGTGTCCCGAAGTGATTTCCATAGTTGTTGAATCCCAGGGTGCGCTTACGTGTCGGTCATCAATACTCGCAGTTTTGGCCGATTCTGGGCTCTTTCATGGACTATTACTCACTGTTTTGGGGTCCCGAAGTGATTTCCATGGTTGTCGGACCCCAAGGTGTGCTTATGTGTTGGTCGTCAAGACTCGCAGTCTGGGCCGATTCTAGCCTGTTTCGTGGACTAGTACTCACTGTCTTGTGGTCCCGGAGTGATTTCCACGATTAACGAACTTAACCCCGGGGTGCATTTATGTGCCGGTCAGCAACAGTCACAGTTTTTGTCGATTCTGCCCCGTTTATTGGCCTATTACACACTATTTTGAGGTCTCGGAGTGATTTCCACGATTAACTAACCCCACGGTGCGTTTAAGTGTCAGTCATCAGCACTCACTATTTTGGCCGATTCTGGTCCGCTTCGTGTACTATTACTCACTGTTTTGGGGTCCCAGAACGATTTCCACGATTGACGATCCCCGGGCTGCATTTACGTGTCCGTCGTCAACACTCCAAGTTTTGGCCAATTCTGACCCGTTTCGTGGACTATTACTCGCCGTTTTGGTGTACGGAAGCGATTTCCATAGTTCTTGAACCCCGAGGTGCGCTTACGTGTCGGTCATCAACACTCGCAGTTTTGGCCAATTCTGGCCAGTTTCATGGCCTATTACTCACTGTTTTGGGGTCCCAAAGCGATTTCCATGGTTGTCGAACCCCAAGGTGTGCTTACGTGTTGGTC
>NW_021301156.1:0-1074 GCF_002162155.2 Triticum dicoccoides
AGCCGTAGATGCGCGAAGGGCAATCCGCGTCGAGGGAATTTTTCGGATACTTCTCCATCACCAAAAATTATGAAAAATACCATCGTTCCTATAGCACATGTGCCCACGTCGTGCAAAAAAACTCATGATTTTATCGCGCTCCGAGTATTTAGTAATATTGAAGCCGCATCGTTTTCGCAGAACGTCTACTACAGTGTCATCGCCGTCCGTGAGGGGGGGCCACGCACCAGAGACGCGTCCCGCCTCTTCGGACATGCCACCACACCACCCCGCATGTATGAGGGCCCGGTGCGACGCTCCAGTGGCATTGCTACCCCCCAGTGCCCCCGTCCCGCCTAACCCTGTAGCGTTTGACCACGGGATCTAGCCCTTTGACTTTGCACGGACGGGCTTTGACCAGTGGACCTCCCCACCCGGTTGTGTTAGGTCAGCCCATAGGAACACTTTGGAGCAACATCCGGGCCAGATGTTTCCGTGGGCCTATGGGTTGACCTTACACAACCGGGTGGATACATCTACTGCTCAAAGCCCGTCCGTGCAAAGTCAAAGGGGTAGATCCCGTGGTCAAATGCTACAGGGTTAGGCGGGACGGGGGCCCTAGGGGGTAGCAATGCCACCGGAGCATCGCACCGGGACCTCATACAAGTCGCGTGTCGGGTGCCTACACCTGCCACCATGCTTATAAAATTGTAGGAGGGCGACCGCAACACCTGGCGGCATTGCTACCCCCAGGTACCCCGTCCCGTCTAACCCTGACACAGACGACCGCCGGGTCTATCCCTTTGACTTTCGCTGGACGTAGTTTGACCGGTGGACCTTTTCACCTTGTTGTCATAGCCCAGCCATAGCTACACCCCCAACACAGTCCCGGCACAACCCACCCCAAGATTCCCTCTGCGTCGGCCCGACATGACCGTTTCCCCCCTCCGGGGCATGGCGGCATCGACGCCCATGAGGGGGGAGGGGGCACACCCCGGAGCCGCGTGCCTGCGCCTGCCACCACGTTTCCACAACCGTAGGAGGGCCCACCGTAACACCTGGCGGCATTGCTACCCCCCACAGGTACCCGGCCCG
>NW_021301157.1:0-1154 GCF_002162155.2 Triticum dicoccoides
TCCCTGTGGAGTAACAACATAGCCAAGAAAAGATACTCGGTCGGTGCAAAAGGTGCACTTCCCAAGGTTACCAAACAAACGTGCATCACGTAGAGCTATAAAAACAGCACGTAAATGTTCCAAATGTTCCTCCAAAGATCTGCTATAAATCAATATGTCATCAAAGTAAACTACCACAAATCGTCCAATGAAAGCACGTAAAACTTCGTTCATTAATCTCATGAAAGTACTAGGTGCATTAGTTAACCCAAAAGGCATGACTAACCACTCATATAATCCAAACTTAGTTTTAAATGTTGTTTTCCATTCATCTCCCAATTTCATACGAATTTGATGGTAGCCACTATGCAAATCAACTTTGGAGAATATTGTAGAGCCACTCAATTCATCAAGCATATCATCTAGCCTAGGAATAGGATGACGATAACGAATAGTAATATTATTAATGCCTCTACAATCAACACACATACGTCATGTACCATCCTTTTTCGGCACTAGAATAATAGGAACAGCACAAGGACTAAGGGATTCGCGTATATAACCTTTGTCGAGAAGCTCTTGTACTTGACGCATAATCTCCTTCGTCTCCTCTGGATTGGTACGGTATGGTGCACGGTTTGGCAGTGAAGCACCAGGAATTAAGTCAATCTGATGCTCAATCCCTCGAATAGGCGGTAATCCCGGTGGCACGTCTTGTGGAAAAACGTCAGCGAACTCCTGCAAAATGTTAGTGACAGCAGGAGGCAAAGAGGAAGGCACGTCCTCAAATGAAAATAATGCCTCTTTGCACACAAAAGCATAGCAAACAGATTTGCTGAAATCTAGCTCATCAATATCAGATTTGGTGGCAAATAAACATGCACTTTTCAATTTAATTTCAGAAGCAACACTAGATGGTTTATTATTAGGCTTCATTTGTTGCTCAAATTCTTTTGCCACAGTCTGATTTTCACTCTTATTCTTCTCCTGTTGTGCTTTATTAGCTCTATTAATATCATCTTTCAAAATGGAATCAGGAGTCATAGGAAGCAAAGTAATATTTTTATCCTTATGAACAAGAGTATAGTGATTGTTTCTACCATGGTGTACAGAATTTTTATCAAATTGCCATGGTCTACCAAGTAATAAGGAACATGCTTGCATAGGTACCACAT
>NW_021301158.1:0-1519 GCF_002162155.2 Triticum dicoccoides
GGTATTCCTCAAGTGATATCTTCAGACCGTGGCAGCATTTTTACCTCCAAGTTTTGGGATTCTTTTCAGAAAGCCATGGGCACAAACATCCGCTTCAGCACAGCTTTCCATCCTCAAACGAGCGGTCAAGTCGAGCGTGTCAATCAGATCCTTGAAGACATGCTCAGGGCTTGTGTGATTTCTTTCGGCATGAAGTGGGAGGATTGTCTTCCTTATGCTGAATTCTCTTACAACAACAGCTTTCAAGCAAGTTCGGGCAAGGCCCCCTTTGAAATTCTATATGGCAGGAAGTGCCGTACCCCTCTCAACTGGTCTGAAACCGGTGAACGTCAGCTGCTGGGTAATGACTTAATCACAGAAGCAGAAGAAATGTGCAAAGTCATTCGCGATAACCTCAAAGCAGCTCAATCCCGCCAGAAGTGCTACTATGATAGTAAGCACCGTGATCTGGTTTTCGAGATCGGAGATCATGTTTACCTCCGCGTCTCTCCTATGAAAGGTACCCGTCGCTTCGGTATCAAAGGGAAGCTTGCCCCTAGATACGTGGGACCTTTCAAGATTGTCAGCAAGAGAGGAGACCTCGCCTATCAACTCGAGCTTCCTTCAAACTTTGCAAATGTTCATGATGTGTTCCATGTCTCTCAGCTTCGAAAGTGCTTCAAGACTCCTGACCGCACCGTCAACTTCGAGGACATTGAGCTCCAAGAAGATCTCTCCTATCGTGAGCACCCAGTTGCTATTCTTGAAGAGACTGAACGCAAGACTCGCAACAAGTCAATCAAATTTCTCAAAGTTAAGTGGTCTCACCATTCCGACCGTGAAGCCCCCTGGGAACGCGAGGATCACCTCCGTTCTGAGTACCCGGAGTTCTTTCTGTCCTAGATCTCGGGACGAGATCTTTTCGTAGTGGTGGAGTGTTGTAACGCCCCAGATATACTTTCCCTATTTGTACTCCAACTCTTGCCGTCTCCGGCGCTAAGTTATATTTATTTCTCGGGTTTGGGTTTTTTGTCTCCGCGTGTTGTTTTTCTTTTTCGTGCATCTCTTGTCATGTCATCACGTGCATGGCATTTGCATACATGTTCATCTCATGCATTCGAGCATTTTCCCCGTTGTCCGTTTTGCATTCCGGCGCTTCGTTCTCCTCCCGTGGTCATTTCTAGTCTTCTTTCGTGTGTGGGGTTTAAACATTTCCGGATTGGACCAAGACTTGCCAAGCGGCCTTGGTTTACTACCGGTAGACCGCCTGTCAAGTTTCGGGTCATCTGGACTTCGTTCGATACTCCAACGGTTAACCGAGGGACCGGAAAGGCCTCGTGTGTGTTGCAGCCCAACACCCCCCAAATTTGGCCCAAAACCCACCAAACTCTGCTCCATGTCCTAGACCGTTCGATCACGATCGTGTGGGCGAAAACCGCACCTCATTTGGACTCTCCTAGCTCCCTCTATGCCTATTTAAACACCCCCCCCATTTCGGATCTCGTCTTCCTCCCCGTCCTCCTCAAAAAAAAAAAAACCA
>NW_021301159.1:0-982 GCF_002162155.2 Triticum dicoccoides
AGCAAATAGAACAAACACTTGGAAAAACAAATGTGGTGAGCGTTAGTGCAAAACCAAGCATTCAAGAGGTGATTCACCAAACAAGTGTTGTCATCAAGCATAGCATAGGGTGTGACAAAGGATTGTGACATGACATGTAAGCATATGAATTTAGCAAAATCAAGGTCATCATGGAAACAAGCATGTAAATGTGAGGTAGAGATGCAAGTATGTGTGACAAGAGAATAAGCATCTACCTCAAGGTCATTGCAAACAAGCATCAAGCACTCGATGAAAGGTCTATGGTAGGCATAAGAAGTATTCACAACACCAAATAGGATGAGATGTCTTAAAACATGGGTCAAGTGCAAGACAATCCAAACATAATGTGCATAGGGTGTAGTGAATATAGCGTGGCACTCAACACAATAGAAAGAGCAATTGTTCATCATGTGTGAGGCAATCAAGTGAATCATGTGACAAGCAAAGAGACATGGCATATGTGAAGAAATGATATTGGTGCAACCAACCATATGATAGTAGCAACAAAGGTATATTGATAGAGGCAAAGGTGTCCCGTCTTTCGATGAGATGATGGATTTCGCTTTGGTGGAAGTCGACTTTGACGATCCGACTACGAACGTGCGAGGACGTCGCGCCTTAGCAATCGCTAAACCAACTCCGAGAGGTTATTGACCACGCCGGAGCACGATCAACCTGACCACGAGGGTCTGTTTCCTGCGAGCAAACGAAGAACAAGCAAGAAACTAAGATTGCAATCTGGATATTGCGAATATAAGATGAAAGCTTTATTGATCAAGGTGGGGTTCTGTGACGCCTTTGTCTGGTCGTTGAACACAAACGAAGTACGCGAAGTTGCAGCTATGGCGAACTTTTAATCTAAACAAAACCCAAAGTCTAAACGATGCCCTAAGGGCTGTATATATGGAGGAAGAGGGGGGAATTTCGTGGCCCTTGGTGGAGGAGTCCGAAATCAACCCTA
>NW_021301160.1:0-1110 GCF_002162155.2 Triticum dicoccoides
CGTGCGGGGGTAGCGAAGGGCAGGGGCGGCGCGCGGCGGCCGCGCAGGGCAGGAGCGGCGCAGGGCGGCAGCGCGCGAAGGGCAAGGGCGGCGGCAACGGCGGCCAGTACAAGGGGAGGAGCAGGGGAATGGGCGGCGCTCACAGCGAGGTGGCGTCGGCGACGAGGAAGGCTCGGGGACAGTGGATGGTGAAGGCGCGCTCGGGGGCGAGGGCAGGGGCGCGCGGGCTCGGGGACGGCGGACGGCGTCGATCTGGCCAACCTTGCAGCGTCGATGAGCTCGGCATCGTCGGGCGGGCCAGGGGGCAACTGGCGATGAGTTCGTCAAATTTTCCTAAGTCTTGCTTATATACACAGAGTATTGGTCCCGGTTTGTGGCACCAACCGGGACCAATGCCCCCCTTTAGTCCCGGTTGGTGCCACCAACCGGGACCAAATGCCAATTTTCAGCAGCCCGAAGGGCGGGAAGCGGCGGCCTTTGGTCCCGGTTGGTAGCACCAACCGGGACTAAAGGGGGCACCAACCGTGACCAATGCCCCCTTTAGTCCCGGTTGGTGCCACCAACCGGGACCAAAGGCCTTGTGCTGCTGCGGCGTCAAAAGTTTAGTCCCACCTCGCTAGTTGAGAGGGGTGCGCAGTGGTTTATAAGCCCCACTACCGCACCCCTCTCGAGCTTCTCTCCATTGCAGGCTTACGGGCCTAATTATCACTGCTATGCCTGTGGGCCTACTGGGCCTCCTGCGGGCCTGAATCCTGGCCCTTGGATGGGTCTCTAGTCGTATTCAGGATGTGGGGGCCCAGTAGGTGGCATTTTTTTGTTTTTTTGTTGCTTTATTTATTTTATTTTATTTTGTTTTTGCTTTATTTTTTTAATTCTTTATGCTTTTAGTTTTAGAAAAACTATAAACTTTTTGTTAATGCCATTAGTTTTCAAATTTGAAAACACTTTTTTTGTTTTTTGTTTTCTTTGTTGCTTTATTAATTTTATTTTGTTTCTACTTACAACAAAATACTTATTGTTGCTATTTTTTTCTAGTTTTTTGTTTTGTTTTCTGCATTATTTATTTTCTTTTGTTTTTTGCTTTATTTTTTTATTCTTTTTGCTTTTAGT
>NW_021301161.1:0-2101 GCF_002162155.2 Triticum dicoccoides
CGGGTCCTCGGATATAGTCCGGCGTACGCTCCTCCTATAATATGGCACGGCAGGAAACATCACTAGCCTGTTTATCCCCTCAGCATGTGATAAAACTCATACCTCTGTGATGAAGGAGAGGGTCTGCCGGTATCATCGTTTGCTTTTCTTTTCAAAGATTCTCCTTGTGCGAGTGTCGTCTTCCTAGAGGACGCCTTTGCCGCAGTGCGATGGGATGAGCGCGGCCCCTTGGGAGCGCGGTACAGTGCGGCTGGTGAGTCACGAGGGAAAAACTCTATTTGAGGAGGTGACTCCTGTGTACTTACATGGGAAGAGGGAAGAAGGCCGGGGTAATCGGCTATAGTGGCCACTTCCGTGCCATCTAGCTCGTCTGAGAAAAGACTCCATCCTTAAAATCTACAAATATATCCGGATCCTCTTCGAATCCAGGATCAAGGTCTCGATTATGGTCCTCCGGCTATGGAGCGGGACTGTAGGTCCCCGTGACGCCCTTTCTCCATTCCTGTTAAAGGTAGTCGGATTAAGTTCGACTAAAAGCATAGTTAAGGAAACCGATTGTGTAAGGCTTGTGATCAAAGACTCACCCAGTCGATGGGGTTATACATGGAGAAGCCTTCTCGGCACTTCAGGCGAGCGAAGTCTTCCTTTTCCCCTTTGAAAAGGTCAGCCAACATGGCGGCCAGCACGGCGAAATTAGCCAGACCCTTGAGCCCACAATGTGAGGTGTCGTCCTCCCCATTGTAATGCGACATGGGAAGCCCCCTGGATTGAAGCGGTTGAACGCATCGCATTTTTGAAATCGCCATTACCTCGACTATAGATAGTCTAGAGTGGGCAAGTATTCTGATCTTGTTCACTAGCCTCTTAACCTCCGCACTATCTTCTTCTTCATAGCTTAGGGGACGCCAGCTAGCACGCTTCTTTAAAGGAGCCGAGGAAAATCCGGGAAGACCCTGCCGGATTGGGTCCGGAAGGACAACGTCTTCGATGTAGAACCACTCCGAGGGCCACTCTTCGGATGCCTTCTTCGGAGTGCCGGACAGGTATCTTGTTCCAACTATACGCCATACTTCGGCACCGCCCACATTGAATATGGATCCCTTCTGGGAGCGGGGGACAAGGCAGAAATATTTCCTCCCGAAATGGGCCTCGCAGCCTAGGAACAGCTCGCAAAGAGCAACAAAGCATGCGATGTGCAGAATGGAGCCCGGCGTGAGGTTGTGCAGTTGGAGACCGTAATACTCCAGAAGACCTCTGAGGAAAGGGAGGATTGGAAATCCCACGCCCCTCAGCAGGAATGAAACGAAGCACACCCGCTCCCCTTTATTGGAATTAGGGAAGTTCTCCGCCAGGGCGTCGTCATTGAGAGTATTTAATCCCACCCAAACGGGGACTAGATCCGATGGAGGGAGGTATCCCTGTGCCTAAAGCTTGGTCAACTGGGCGTGGGGCACTGAGCAGCTCTCCTAGTTTCCTTCTTGAGGGCCATGCGGGCACGAGGAAGAACAAGGAGCATTGGCCATCTTTGGTTGGTTTCCTATGGCAAGATCTAAGGATTTTTGTTTGGTGAGGAATGGCATCTGAGATTCAGTCTCTTTAAATAAGCGCCTTCCCTACATGGTCAAGGGGTTACTTGTAAAAAATACTTAGACCCTTCGTATTCGTCTGACACGTGGAAGCCGAGGCGACGGCGGCACAGAAGCTGAAGAGTACAATATTTAAATGTAAAGGCCGAACTATATGGAGTACAATGGGGAACTCGCCTTGCAAAGCCGAAGACATAAAGCTGGATACAATGTCGTCATCGAAGGCAAGTTCGGGGGCTACTGAGGGGGTCCTGGATTATGGGGTCCTCGGAGAGCCGGCCTATGTGACATGGGCCGGACTGACGGGCCATGAAGATACAGAACCGAAGGCCTTCTCCGGTGTCCGGATGGGACTCTCCTTTGCGTGGACGGCAAGCTTGGCGTCCGGATGTGTAGTTCCCTTCCTCTATAAACCGACTTTGTACAACCCTAGTGTCGGTGTCAAAACCGGCGGATCTCGGGTAGGGGGTCCCGAACTGTGCGTCTAGGCGGATGGTAACAGGAGACAAGGGACA
>NW_021301162.1:0-1195 GCF_002162155.2 Triticum dicoccoides
CCGTTCGTCATCAAACATGCATTCTTCCCTCTCAGAACCACGAACCTTCTAGCGAGTTGCTCCGTTTTGTGAGGGGCGTGTGTCCAAACGTTCGTCAAACGTGCCAATTTCTTTACCACATCATCTTGGTGGCATGACATTACATCAACCAAGGTTTCATGTGTTTCTTATCATTTTTCTATTTTTTTGAATTAAAATGCCATGTCACTCCATGCATACGTATGCATGTGTCCATGTCATGAGACTAATATGTTTGAAAATTCCTTCTAGTTTACTACACATGGAATTAACTCGCACACAAGTACACAAATATGATTTTTCAAACCGTTTTGGTTAGTCATTGCATGTAGATGTAGTTCAAATTTGAATTACGGTCATTAAATAGTTAGAAAATCACTTAAATCTCTTTAAAAGGTCAAATGACCCCTAGAATTTTCCAAAATTTCACATTATAGTTGTAGTAGTGCACGTTAGACGTAGGAAAAAATTGAAGGCCGTAAGAGGAAGCTATCTCCCATTCGTCATCAAACATGCATTATTCCCCCTAGGAACCACAAACCTTCTAGCGAGTTGCTCCGGTTTGTGAGGGGTGTGTGTCCAAACTTTCGTCGAACATGCAAATTTCTTTACCACATTATCTTGGTGGCATGACATTAAATCAAGCAAGGTTTCATGTTTTTCTAATCATTTTTCTATTTTTTTGGATTAAAATGCCATGTCACTCCATGCATATGTATGCATCTGTCCATGTCGTGAGACCAATATGTTTGAAAATTCCTTCTAATTTACTACACATGGAATTAACTCGCACACAAGTACACAAATATGATTTTCAAACCATTTTGGTTAGTCGTTGCATGTAGATGTAATTCAAATTTGAATTACGGTCATTAAATAGTTAGAAAATCACTTAAATGTCTTTAAAAGGTCAAATGACCCCTAGAATTTTCCAAAATTTCACATTACAGTTGTAGTAGTGCACGTTAGACGTAGAAAAAAATTGAAGGCCGTAAGAGGAAGCGATCTCCCATTCGTCATCAAACATGCATTGTTCCCTCTAGGAACCACAAACCTTCTAGCGAGTTGCTCCGGTTTGTGAGGGGTGTGTGTCCAAACTTTCGTCGAACATGCAAATTTCTTTACCACATCATCTTGATGGCATGACATTAAATCAAGCAAGGTTTCATGTTTTTCT
>NW_021301163.1:0-2490 GCF_002162155.2 Triticum dicoccoides
AGTCATCCCAGGTCTCTAAACAGTCTGATGCATTTGCAAATCCCTTCTTCCTGTTCCCGATGTCCTCTGTGGGCAGATTTACCACACTAAACGGTGAGTTGAGGTACTCTATTGCCTCAACGTATATGTTGGAGCTATTATTATGACCCTAGGTGTCTTAGGGGATCACCTAGTAATCTAGCCACGTTTTGTATCCCATTGTGATGATTCTGGCCTTTATTCTTGAAAGCATCCCGTGATTCCACTTAGTAGTAGGTATTCTATTCCTGGGTTTTGAAGCCCAAGATTCACCCTACTTCATGTTGTCAGTATTTGCTAGTTCCCTTAAGATATTAGTAACCTTTGCGATAGTCCTTGAGGTCTGTGGTATATCGTTCTTCCAAATACCATGAACCATTCTTGGCAGGAGTTCTTTTAAACCAAAAGATCACAACCAGACTGCTGTTGATGAGTTCTCCATTCTATATGGTGAATCTACAGTTCTATCTTCTGCATGGGTTATCCGGAAGAAATGTTGAGCTTTGCTCGACATACTAATCTATGCATCCACAACTCAGAAAGATATATGTTCCTTTGAGTTGTCCCTCTTTAGTCGTATTCCGACCTTCATCTATCAATTGATAGTCAGGAGTAATTGTGCATTCGTGTTATCGATGCTTATTAATCTTGTGGTCCGTCAAGCCATTCTATTCAGGATGACTAGGAGAAACAAACTCCAGTACCTCATCCATATCCAGGATTGGGTCAAAATAGTTGTGCTCCGCAGATCAAAATGCCAATCCAGCTTTTGCTCTGCTCTACCTTGGAGTGTTACCATCTTCATAACAAGAGTATTGTGAGAATTGCACACCATCTTATGAATTCTTGATGCAGTGATACTTCTCGCCATCATTTTTACCCCTCGGTCCCCGTGTTGTTGCAACCGGAATGCTGACAGTTGAACTATGATGTGTGAAATCTATACTCCTAGCAACTCTGTTGCTTGGTAGTTAAAGGACAATAATTTCATTCTTAGTGTGTTGGTCCTTGTATCATCACCCTAAGGTTGATCGTGCTACCTTGTCCTTATTTCTGGTGAACTCCTCGATCGATGAGTTAGGATTATTTCAAATCTTCGCTCTATTGATCATATCGTCTTGCCCTGAAAAGCAAGATTGTTCTCGAGCTTAGTAACATATCGGTGGTTCATGATTTTCCGAATATCTTCTCGGAAGTATTACCAGGTTGTCACCTGGCCGCTATGTTGAGCTCGTGATCAAGTTGGTTTTCTTGTAAACCACCCCCCTTCTCCAAGGATCTGTGTTGGATACCCTGAGCTAGTTGGTCAAGCTAAACAACAACTTAGAGAGTTGGAAGATAAAAGCTTACCTAACTTAGTTCGTTTCAAAAGGATATCCTGGTGTTGGTGTGTTAGTTGAAGAAAGATGATATCTTCATTGATTGGTCCCTGTGATCAGTTGTTGGACCTATTGTCTTATAAAAACTTTGATTTGAGTATGGGCTATCGTCAAATCGAATCAGAACCAACGATGTTCATAATGTTGTCTTACTCATGGTTGATCCCTCGAGCTTACACCATTACATCTTTTGGCCTGGCCAATACTATCACATTGTTCACATAATGGTGGAAATCCAGTGATATGGAAATTCCGATGAGTTGCTGTTGAGCCCATCAGCATCATTTTGTCTCCTCCATGATTCGTGTTGAACATCTAGTTGGTGTTGGAAAACTTGTGTAAGCATTTTATTCATGCCCCGTTCATGAAGTATATGTTTGGATGAAAGAAGTGACTTCCTCTCATTCATGTGCATTCGATGCCAGTTGCCGCCATGAATTTGAGAAAGTTTGTTTTTGTTTCCTCTGGTACCATCCCAAGTCAATTATGCATGTGCAAATGTATTCTATGGTTTGGTAGATTAATTACCTCCACTCCATATGTATTCCCTAGCACACCAAGCCACTGGTTGATTTGTTCAGGGAAAAGAAGTTTCTTCATAAGAGCTAATCATATGACTTATGCAAGGACTTCGATATCCTTGATGATGGTTCCCAAACAAGACTCGGCAGTGTTTTATTATAAGACTACTATGTGGTCATGCTTGTCTGGGACAACGTGTTCACACATGTGTAGCAGAACCAGCTCATGTTTTGGAGCTTGCTATCGTAGTTCAATTCCCGAGAATCTCGCAACGTCATATCGTCGATTTGTGTTGCAAACTTTCATTTTTCCTCCTAGACTCAATGAGTCTGGAATATCCTAACACCAACCAGATCTGAATCTCAGGCAGATATGATGGTTGGAACATTTCCCAAGAACTATAATAATGGTCTCTCTGTAACCGGTTAAGTGGATGTCGTGGCCAACATACCCAGCAGGAAGACCTATTATTGTAGTATCTTGATTGAAGAAGTTGGCCACCTCCCCATGAGGATTTCTTATGGATTTACTTCCGTAGTTATTCCTTATGATTTTTGTGTTCCCGAAGTCC
>NW_021301164.1:0-1543 GCF_002162155.2 Triticum dicoccoides
GAGGGTGTAGGGCGGCAACCCATGGACATGCACCGTGCAACCGGCCGCAGATGACGCGTCGACGCTGGCATAGCGCCCGGGCCGAGGAGGAGGCTGCGGCATGGCATACGCGCCGGCCGCCGACGAACAGGAAGCCTCGATGCTATCTTCATGGTGTTGATGAGACTCTCGGTGGCAGCAACGTCAAGTCTTTTGCATCAAGGCCGAATTGATGCATGAACCATGCACGTGGATGTTGGAGCCGAGAGCTCCGGCGAGGCCTAGATCACGATCGCCGCGGTGAGAGGAAAACGAAAACACCAGAGGTTTTTGTGCTGCGCACAGTTCAGCAGCTTTTCTCATTAATCCAGCTTATTTGTACATCAACTGGAAAACAAAAAACCCTCAACGCCGCCGAGCCTACCAGACGTGCCATCCCACGTCGCCCGTCGTGCGCGAGGTGAGTGCTGGCCGAGTCCTACGCTGCATGATATCCCATGCGCTCACAACGGCCGCACTAATCTAGCTAGCTACTAACTGAGAACGAAAACAGCTTTCTGTGTGTACATGCACACGAGTCAGAGCCGGTTATTCAGCTAACTGAAAGCAAAAAACTATCCTAACACGCAAAGGATTACAGGCTCAACAGTGGATTCATCTCTCTCTTATCTTCTTCTGTCTTCTTGATTATGCAGATTGGAGACGCAAAGTTTGTCAGCCGAACGTCCAGCATGCGTCCCAAGGAGAGAGGCGGAGATGGGGCACCCGGCCCCCAAGTGGAGACGCGCCTGCAGTGGCAGCGTCGAGGACGGGACGACACACAGGAGGCAACGACTACACGCTCCGTCGGAGGCCGCGAGCACCGTGCCAGCAGACCATGCGCTCGGTCTCGGTGCACTCCTAGGCCGCAGATGATGCACCGGCATCGGCGACGACGACGAACGTCCGCCGGCGCGCCGGATTGAAGCCTTCTTCCATAAAAGCTGCCACACGCTACATCAACCATCAACACAACAAGCATCCTTCTTTACCAATGGCGTGCCTATATAACTAATCTTCTCACTGTTTTCTTATCTCATTTCATCCTCCCTTCATCCCAAAGCGACAGCGTCGACGAGATGGACGGAGGAGGCCGAGGAGTGGGCGCGCCCGCTGCGGAGGCGCACTTGCCGGTGGCAACAGCGCATGCGCCGAGGAGGACGCACGACAGCGAGCAGAATGCACCAGCGGCTAAGGTGGCATGCGCTAGTACGGAGCCTACACGGAACGCCTGGTGGTGACGAGCATGACACAACGTGGAGCTTCATCCAGGTCAACATATTTTCTTTTCTACATCCATCTATCTCTTACGTACCCAGGCCAGGATATTCCATGAGTGTCCGAAAGCAGCACCTCCAGGACATGGAGCAGAGAGAGGCCACAAGCCTGCCGCCATTCACCAGCGCACACATCCATCCATCAGGAGATCCATCCATTCACCAACGCGCACATCCATCCATCAGTAGACTCATCCATCAGTCAGCATGCATCAAGCACAAAACCGTCTCGTCGGCCAAGGGAGCCT
>NW_021301165.1:0-1549 GCF_002162155.2 Triticum dicoccoides
AGGCCAGTGGGGGATGATGGGTTTGATACGTATGGTGATGGACGGCATTGTGGTTCCTCGTCCACGGGAGGAGGTCGTGGCTATGCCTGGCAGAGTGATGGGTCTGCTGAGAGACCGTTTCTCGGCCCTCCAGGCGGTTTTGTTGAGGGAGCCTCAGGCCCGGACTACCGTCAGAGAGGAGGCTATCGGGGCCATCGTGGTGGTCGGGGTGGGGGCCATGGCAGGTTTCGCCGACCGCCTCCGCCTCCGGCAGTTGTTGACCATGCGACGTCAGCACTGTAGGTCGACCACGCGACCACAGATCTTATTTCCCAGGCGATGGAGGTGGTGACTGCATTGGCCAGTGTTGAGGTTCCTAAGACTGGGACTGTGGCCGAGGTTACCGACAGGTCGGATGCTGAGAGGGCGTCCAAGTATGCGCACAGGAAGGAAAGGATGCTTTGCAACCGTTGTGGGGAGAAGGGCCACTTCATTGCTGAGTGCGTGGCCGAGCTGTGTGAGTCGTGTGGCAAGCCGGCACATGCCTCGGGGGAGTGCCCGTTCTTGCGTGACCAGGCTCCGTCGTTGACTATGTATGGAGTCTACTGTGCTGAGCTTATGTTCTTTGAGTCACCGGCTGCGCGAGAGATTCCGGAGGAGACACCGAGCTTGACCATCGGGGTTGTGAAAGCTACCCAGGGCGAGGTGACTGAGGCTCAGATCATGCAGAGGCTTTAGGAGCTGGCTCCGGGGACTTTCATTGGGAGTTGGTTGTTCTCGAGGAAAATGTTTTTAAGGTTGAGTTCCCCACGGTGGATGACTTGCAGCGGTTGTTGAGCTTTGGTTTGTGTAGAGTTCCTGGCACCACGTGCATTCTGGAGTTTCACGATTGGAAGAAGGTGGAGCCTAAGGGAAAACCGCTTACACAGGTCTGGTTGCGGTTTCTAGGGGGCCCGTTTCAGCCTTTGCAGGATGTTCGAGTTCTGGCCAGTATGGGTACTATGGTTGGGAAGACGGAGAGAGTTGATATGGCTTTTACCCGGGCTCATGGGGTGGCCCGGCTTTTAGTCAGTATTCTGGATTTTGAGTTCGTGCCTGATGTGGTCAACTGGACTTATAGGGGAGAAGTGTTCCCGCTCGAGATTGAGTTTGAGGACACTGATCTGTTTGCTGATGCGGTTAATGGGAATGATGTTGATATGCATGAGGGTGACGGCGGTGCGGGAGCCAATGGGGCACCAACTGATGAGTCGACATGAGAGGGGTCTAACGGCTCTCGCACAGATGCTTAGTTGCCCGAGGATGGGACCGGGGTTGAGCCGGCAGCATCGCCATCGGTGCCTATGACTTCGTTGCGGTTTGGGTCCTTTGAGCCAGCATCAGCGCCTCCCAGACTTTGGAGTGACCGGGTAGACTCTGATGATATGTTTGAGCACACATTTCCTATGTTGGAGTTTGAGGGGGCTGGCGGATATGTGCCTGGACGCTTGGTGAGGGCCTCATCGGCGAGGACTGTGGATGGAGTTGGGGTGGGGGAGCCGGAAGTTGCTTCTCTTTCCCTTGCTCCTCC
>NW_021301166.1:0-1327 GCF_002162155.2 Triticum dicoccoides
CCTTCGGCATGAAGTGGGAGGATTGTCTTCCTTATGCTGAATTCTCATACAACAACAGCTTTCAAGCAAGTTCGGGCAAGGCCCCCTTTGAAATTCTGTATGGCAGGAAGTGCCGTACCCCTCTCAACTGGTCTGAAACCGGTGAACGTCAGCTGCTGGGTAATGACTTAATCACAGAGGCAGAAGAAATGTGCAAAGTCATTCGTGATAACCTCAAAGCAGCTCAATCCCGCCAGAAATGCTACTATGATAGTAAGCATCGTGATCTGGTTTTCGAGATCGGAGATCACGTTTACCTCCGCGTCTCTCCTATGAAAGGTACTCGTCGCTTCGGTATCAAAGGGAAGCTTGCCCCTAGATACGTGGGACCTTTCAAGATTGTCAGCAAGAGAGGCGACCTCGCCTATCAACTCGAGCTTCCTTCAAACTTTGCAAATGTTCATGATGTGTTTCATGTCTCTCAGCTTCGAAAGTGCTTCAAGACTCCTGACCGCACCGTCAACTTCGAGGACATTGAGCTCCAAGAAGATCTCTCCTATCGTGAGCACCCAGTTGCTATTCTTGAAGAGACTGAACGCAAGACTCGGAACAAGTCAATCAAATTTCTCAAAGTTAAGTGGTCACACCATTCCGACCGTGAAGCTACATGGGACCGCGAGGATCACCTCCGTTCTGAGTACCCGGAGTTCTTTCAGTCCTAGATCTCGGGACGAGATCTTTTCGTTGTGGTGGAGTGTTGTAACGCCCCAGATGTAACTTTCCATATTAGTATCCAACTCTTGCCGTCCCTGGCGCTAAGTTATATTTATTTCTCGGGTTTGGGTCTTTGTCTCCGTGTGTTGTTTTCTTTTTCGTGCATCTCTTATCATGTCATCACGTGCATTGCATTTGCATACATGTTCATCTCATGCATTCGAGCATTTTCCCCGTTGTCCGTTTTGCATTCCGGCGTTTCGTTCTCCTCCGGTGGTCATTTCTAGTCTTCTTTCGTGTGTGGGGTCTAAACATTTCTGGATTGGACCGAGACTTGCCAAGCGGCCTTGGTTTACTACCGGTAGACCGCCTGTCAAGTTTCATATCATTTGGACTTCGTTTGATGCTCCAACGGTTAACCGAGGGACCGAAAAGGCCTCGTGTGTGTTGCAGCCCAACACCCCCCAAATTTGGCCCAAAACCCACCAAACTCTGCTCCATGTCCTAGAGCGTTCGATCACGATCGTGTGGGCGAAAACCGCACCTCATTTGGACTCTCCTAGCTCCCTCTATGCCTATATATACACCCCTCCGTTTTCGGATCTCTCCCTCTCCCCGAAACCCTAAAAAAAAA
>NW_021301167.1:0-1166 GCF_002162155.2 Triticum dicoccoides
AAATACAGGCTTCTCCAAAAGTCTGTATAAAACCAAATGCTTTGATCACACTATCAAAACGTTTATTCCAACTCCGAGAGGCTTGCACCAGTCCATAAATGGATCGCTGGAGCTTGCACACTTTGTTAGCTCCCTTTGGATCGACAAAACCTTCTGGTTGCATCATATACAACTCTTCTTCCAGGAATCCATTCAGGAATGCAGTTTTGACATCCATTTGCCAAATTTCATAATCATAAAATGCGGCAATTGCTAACATGATTCGGACGGACTTAAGCATCGCTACGGGTGAGAAGGTCTCATCGTAGTCAATTCCTTGAACTTGCCGAAAACCTTTTGCGACAAGTCGAGCTTTGTAGACAGTAACATTACCATCAGCGTCAGTCTTCTTCTTAAAGATCCATTTATTCTCAATCGCTTGCCGATCATCGGGCAAGTCAACCAAAGTCCATACCTTGTTCTCATACATGGATCCCATCTCAGATTTCATGGCTTCTAGCCACTTTGCGGAATCTGGGCTCACCATCGCTTCTTCATAGTTCGTAGGTTCATCATGATCTAGTAGCATGACCTCCAGAACAGGATTACCGTACCACTCTGGTGCGGATCTTACTCTGGTTGATCTACGAAGTTCAGTAGTATCTTGATCTGAAGTTTCATGATCATTATCATTGGCTTCCTCACTAACTGGTGTAGGTGTCACTGAAACAGTTTTCTGTGATGAACTACTTTCCAGTAGGGGAGCAGGTACAGTTACCTCGTCAAGTTCTACTTTCCTCCCACTCACTTCTTTCGAGAGAAACTCCTTCTCTAGAAATGATCCATTCTTAGCAACAAATGTTTTGCCTTCGGATCTGTGATAGAAGGTGTACCCAACAGTTTCCTTTGGGTATCCTATGAATACACATTTCTCCGATTTGGGTTCGAGCTTATCAGGTTGAAGCTTTTTCACATAAGCATCGCAGCCCCAAACTTTAAGAAACGACAACTTTGGTTTCTTGCCAAACCATAGTTCATAAGGCGTCGTCTCAACGGATTTTGATGGTGCCCTATTTAACGTGAATGCGGCCGTCTCTAAAGCATATCCCCAAAATGATAGCGGTAAATCTGTAAGAGACATCATAGATCGCACCATATCTAGTAAAGTACGATTACGACGTTCGGAC
>NW_021301168.1:0-1441 GCF_002162155.2 Triticum dicoccoides
CAGGTCATACAATAAATAAAGACAACTCCTATGGCTCCTGCCGGTTGTCATACTCATCGACATGCAAGTCATGAATCCTATTACAAGAACATGATCAATCTCATACATCACATATCATTCATCACATTCTTCTTGGCCATATCACATCACATAGCATACCCTGCAAAAACAAGTTAGACGTCCTCTAATTGTTGTTGCATGTTTTACGTGGCTGCTATGGGTTTCTAGCAAGAACGTTTCTTACCTACGCAAGACCACAACGTGATATGCCAATTGCTATTTACCCTTCATAAGGACCCTTTTCATCGAATCCGTTCCGACTAAAGTGGGAGAGACTGGCACCCGCTAGCCACCTTATGCACCAAGTGCATGTCAATCGGTGGAACCTGTCTCACGTAAGAGTACATGTAAGGTCGGTCCGGGCCGCTTCATCCCACAATACCATCGAAACAAGATTGGACTAGTAACGGTAAGCATATTGAACAACATCAACGCCCACAACTACTTTGTGTTCTACTCGTGCAAAGAATCTACGCAATAGACCTAGCTGTGATACCACTGTTGGGGAACGTAGCAGAAATTCAAAATTTTCCTACGTGTCACCAAGATCTATCTATGGAGAGACCAGCAACGAGTAGAAAGAGAGTGCATCTACATACCCTTGTAGACCGCTAAGCGGAAGCGTTCAAGTGAACGGGGTTGATGGAGTCGTACTCGTCGTGATTCAAATCACCGATGATCCTAGTGCCGAACGGACGGCACCTCCACGTTCAACACACGTACAGCCCGGTGACGTCTCCCACGCCTTGATCCAGCAAGGAGAGAGGGAGAGGTTGAGGAAGACTCCATCCAACAGCAGCACAACAGCGTGGTGGTGGTGGAGGAGCGTGGCAATCCAGCAGGGCTTCGCCAAGCACCATGGGAGAGGAGGAGTAGGAAGAGAGGTAGGGCTGTGCCAGAACTTCGTGTATGGATCCCATGCGCCTCCCCACTATATATAGGGGTGGAGGGGCTGGTTTCTTGCCCTCCAAGTCCATTGGGGCGTTGGCCAAGGTGGGAGGAAAGAAATCTCATTATTTCCTTCCCCACCGATTGTTATCCCCCCTTTTTAGGGATCTTGATCTTATCCCTTCGGGATATGATCTTATTCCTTCTAAGGGGGGATCTTGGTGCGCCTTGACCAGGGGTGTGGGGCCTTGCCCCCACTACCCACGTCCATGTGGGTCCCCCCATGCAGGTGGGCCCCACTCCGGAACCTTCTAGAACCTTCCCGGTACAATACCGAAAAATCCCGAACATTTTCCGGTGGCCAAAATAGGACTTCCCATATATAAATCTTTACCTCCGGACCATTCCAGAACTCCTCGTGACGTCCGGGATCTCATCCGGGACTCCGAACAACATTCGGTAACCACATACAAACTTCCTTTATAACCCTAGC
>NW_021301169.1:0-1271 GCF_002162155.2 Triticum dicoccoides
TCTATCGTTCCGCGTGACTCGTGGGATATGTCCTAGTTTGTACTCTTTCCGGAGGTGTAGAAAATAATGTATAGGAGCTTGGAATGCCTCTGACGAGATGTAATCCTTTTCTCACCATAATAGTACTTTGTTTGGTCTTGTACTAAACCTTGTATGGTGTGCATGACGATGGAATAAAGAAGCAGTTTCTGTATCTACCATGTCATACGGATGATCATCTTGCATTTCGAGTTATTCCTTACCTTATGTATCCTATGTCGGAATTTTACCATCCTGACTAAATCATTGTCTTGTCTACCTAGGATGGTCAACACGCGCGCTAATCCTGCTTCCCAAGAGCAGGCCGAAGGCAGTGAAGCCAGGAATGAAAATCTGCCTCATCCTCCTTCACTAGCCGAGGTGATGATGGAAGCTGAGAGAAACAAGCGGGAGACAAACCGTTTGTTGGAGCGTATAGAACAGAATACAACACACCATCAGAGGGCTAACATGGTGTCACTCAGTGATTTTATCAAATTGCATCCACCCACGTTCCACCACTCCGTCGAGCCTCTCGACGCTGATGACTGGCTTCGCAGTATCTCTCACAAGCTGCGTTCCGCGTTGGTAGCGGAGGCTGACAAGGTCACCTTCGCTGCATATCATCTTGAAGGCCCCGCCAGTCTATGGTGGGAGAATTATGGAGCCATGCGCCCAGCGGGCCATGTCACCACTTGGGCTGAGTTCAGTGAGGCTTTCCGTGAACATCACATTCCGGAGGGTCTCATGGACCGTAAACGTGAAGAATTTTGCAGTTTCACCCAAGGCTGACTTTCTGTGGATGCCTATAGCAGAGAGTTTGGTAATCTCGCACGATATGCAACTGAGGAAGTTTCTACTGACGCCAAGAAGCAAGCAAGGTTCCGAAAGGGCCTTAGCCCTGAGCTTCGCCGCGACCTCCGTCTGCATGAGTGCACATCTTTTTCGAAACTTGTCAACAAAGCCATCAGTGCTGAAACTGGTCAGACTGATTATGATGCAACACGCAAGCATGGACGTGATATGGGTTCCTCATCCGGTGCTGGTCCTCAGAAACGCCGCGTGTGGGTACCCAATACCGCCCTGCCACCCAGGTTCACACCGAGGCCATCTTTCCAGGCGCCTCGCCCTGTTCAACAGTCTGCACCGGCCAAGCCCTATGGGGGTCCATCCAATAATGCTCCTCCACGTACCAGTTCCGTGACTTGTTTCAAGTGTGGGGAATCTGGTCATTATATGCGCGAGTGTCCCCA
>NW_021301170.1:0-526 GCF_002162155.2 Triticum dicoccoides
GGCTGTTTTGGCCGATTCTAGCCCGTTTGATGGACTATTTGTCACTGTTTTGGGGTCCCGGAGTGGTTTCCATGGTTAACGAACCCTATGGTACGTTTACGTGTCAGTCATCAACACTCGTAATTTTGGCCGATTTTGACCCATTTCTTGGATTATTACTCACCGTTTTGGGGTCCCGAAGCGATTTCCATAATTGTTGAACCCCAAGGTGCGCTTACGTGTCGGTCATCCACACTGGCAGTTTTGGCCTATTCTGGCCCATTTCATCGACTCACTATTTTGGGGTCCTAGAGTGATTTCCACGATTAACGAACCCTGGGGTGCGTTTACGTGTTGGTCATCAACACTGGCAGTTTTGGCCGATTCTGGCCCATTTCGTGGACTATTACTCACTATTTTGGGGTCCCGGAGTGATTTCCACGATTAACGAACCCTGGAGTGCATTTATGTGTCGGTCATCAACACTCACAGTTTTGGCCGATTCGGGCCCGTTTCTTGGATTATTACTCACCGTTTTGGGGTCCCG
>NW_021301171.1:0-642 GCF_002162155.2 Triticum dicoccoides
TGTGACGCCCGGATAATTAAGCTATAGTAACCCTCACCAAATGATGCCACGTCACCTCGATTACTGTTGTTAATCACGCGTAGTTCAAAACCGATTCGAAATTCAAATTTAAAATAAAGTCAAACCAGTAAAATTTTCAAATGTCAGAACTAAAAAGTACAAACGGTGACAAATAAAGCATAGGTAATTATGGTGAAGAAACCACCCTTTTATAAAATGTTTGAATGCTCTAAAATGATTTAAGCAGTAGCTAAAACAACTAAATAAATGCCTTTTGTATTTTATAAAATACTAAACTATTTTATTTGGGGGTTAGACCTTTTTGTGACCGAGGTATAACTAGTAATAATAATTTAGGTGCAACTTTTATGTTTTATAAAACTAAAATAATATAAATCCGTAGAAGAAAATAAATAAAAGAAAAGAGATAAAACAGAAAAAAACAAAAGACAAAAAAAAAATATAGGAGAGAAACCCCCCGGGGCTCCGGCCCAGCAGGCCACCGGCCCAACTGGGCCACGACCTGCCAGGCCGACCCAAATCTCCTTTGGCCCAACCGGCCTCCCCATAACCCCCACTCCCCCCCGGTCCAACCCTAGACCCCCCAATCGCACCACTCCTCCCCCACCCCCGCTGGATCTG
>NW_021301172.1:0-1099 GCF_002162155.2 Triticum dicoccoides
GCTGCACGGGTGAGGCCAGGTAGTCTCTGTTCTTTTTCTTTTATTTCTATTTTAGTTATTGTTTTCTATTTTCTGTAATTGTGTTTGGATTTATTAAAAATGCCAGAGCATTTCCAAAAATCATGCAACTGACTGTGGCCACTGTTTGGAATATTTCCAACAGTAAACATTTCAGTTTGTGATTATTTGAGAATTTAAAATATTATTAGCAATTAAATGCCCAAATGCAAACACTATATAATTTAATTCAAAAATCTAGGAATAGCCTATAAATATGTTCATCATTTTTGGAAGAGGTTTTCACCTTTAACAGAAATTATGAACATTTCCAAAGGGCATTCTGGGTTATTGAAAATATTTTTATTGAACCTAGTTAAATTTCATTTGGTGCTAGGGTTTCAACAATCCCCATTTCAAATTTAAATGAAATTTAAACATGGTGCAACACTCTAATGCATGCACTAGGCATTGTCAGAACTAGGGATGTGACAACTCACCCCCACTAAACAAGAATCTCGTCTCGAGATTCAAGCGTAGGGTAGGGTGAAAGGTAAACGCAACTAGTATAATCTTCACGATCCAGGGTGCACTTCAGTTGAACGTTGATTTGAACACCGTTATTGTCTTGAAGTCTTGCTCTGAGAAATCCTGTCGACATGACATGAAGGGAAGAAGGAGACTCTAGAAGGGTCGATCTTCTCGAAGATCGAACAACTCAGGATTAACTCACGGAATGAGACATAGCAACATCTCTCGAGCTGAGAGATGAAGCACACCTCTAGAGAAATGGAGTGGAACAGATGACGAAGGTTCACTAGGTAGACAACGATTCCACACCTAAGAAGGTGGTGAACGGTTGTCAACGTAGCGAGGAGTTGAGTTGCCATGATACCACGACGAAACATCCTGGAGGGGGGTGATTCGTAGATTATTATCTTAAGTGGCAAAAAGAATTACCTTTGATATAGAGATCGTTAAGACTCTCTATATCAGCCTAAGGCAAATCACAGCAATCGATTGGCGGGGTCGGTAGAATGGCATACTTGGACTTGGATGATGTGGATTACCTTGTTGAAGACAACGTAATGGATGATTTTGC
>NW_021301173.1:0-1485 GCF_002162155.2 Triticum dicoccoides
CATCAGATCCTACATACATGCATATTATCAAGAAGGGTTGGTGGAGTTGTTGCAGCAAGCCAGCTTTGACTCTTGGCTAGGCTAACCTACGAGACTCCAACTCGAAATGGTTTTGCGCACACGAGTCCACTACTCACCAATTCAATACACTACCGAGGATCCACCTCCGTCTTCCTACGGAAGAGCCATCCTCGGCACTCACACTTATCTTGAGGCTTTTAGTAGTTTCCATTTACTTGTCTATGAACTGTATAGGCAACCAAGTAGTCCTTTACCGCGGACGCGGCTATTCGAATAGATCATGATAACCCTGCAGGGGTGTACTTCTTCATACACGCTCTCACCACTTACCGTCGTTTACACGACATGTACTCGGCAACCTTCAAGCGGAAGCCCAACGTGGGTGTCGGCCACGACCTACCTAACCACCTAAGCCTCCAGTCCAGGTTTATCGCCTATCCAAGTTCCATCCGCAGGGAGTCCGGCCGAGGTTTCCCATACGGCCCCGAACGATCTGAACAGGGTTCCCAAGATACCTAACGGGTATTCGGTACACCCGGCCACGTACCTACCGCATCACAGCCCACCCCTACGGTCAGCGCTGTCCACGGCCTCCAGTAGGCTACAAACACCAGAAACTACTTGCAACTCCTGGACGGAGAACTAGGGTGAATAAGAAGCCGAGAGGGTCCATTGGATTCGGGCCCAATGCATGGTAGTAGCTGACTCTTAAATCACACATACAGATCTCAGTGCTTAAGGTCGGCTTCAATGAAACAACCCACCATGTACTCCTACATGGCCTCTCATCGATACCTTTACCAAATCGTGTTCACCACACCACTCTTATTACCGACATAATCATTTCACTCTAGCCCATCACCCAGATGAACCAGACCTGACACGACTCTAAGCATAGCAGGCATAGCAAGGTAGGAACAACACATACATATGGCTCAATCAACTCCTACACATGCTAGTGGGTTTCATCTAGTTACTGTGGCAATGACAGGTCATGCAGAGGAAGTGGGTTTAACTACCGTAGCACACAGCAGTTTGAAACGCGTTGTCTTAATGCAGTAAAAGAGAGCAGGAGCGAGAACATGGGATTGTATCGATATGATCAAATGGTTGGTTGCTTGCCTGATGGTTCGATGCACTGATACGGTTCTTCGTTAGGGTAATCACGATACTCCTCGGAGGCAGATCCTGCCGCAAAGAACACCGATACACAACCATCACCAAACAATGTGCAACAATATGATGTATGCATGAAACATAGCAATATGAGTGTGTTGGGCTAATGCAGCTAAGACCAGAAGGGTTTGAACCAATTTGAATCAAAGATTCAAATTTCAAACTCAAACATGGCCCTTTAAAGTGTTTTTCCTTGTTCTGCATTAAACATCAAGTTAACTTGTTTAATCATGCATGAAAATAGTACAGATGGATAGATTGGATTTTTCTGATCATTTTTCATATATA
>NW_021301174.1:0-1146 GCF_002162155.2 Triticum dicoccoides
CTTCTGTGCGTCAACGATGCCAATGTTGCACTGAGTCATCCACCTGGTGGTGCATTATCTGAGAGGACTCTTAGGAGCACGATGGAGGTTAGTCGCAATATATTATAAAAGTTTTTTTCGCGGATTAGTTATTTGCATCTCATATCATAGCATATTTTGTGTTGTCGCAGAAGTTCAAGAAGCGGTTCCATAAGATGGCAGCTATGCTTTCTTGCCATGGTGCTCAGTCCAGTGACGTGTATGCACCAGGTAGCCGCGCCGCCAGAGCTAATAAACGGCGTTATGTCCAGAACGAAGAGGACATAGAGGAGGAGGTCAATGAAGAGGAGCCAGCACATCAAGAGGAGCCAACACATCATGATGAGCATGAGTATGATGCAACACATCAAGAGGATCATGAGTATGATGTTGATGCTCCACAACCATCACAGGTTACACAACCCACACAAGGCAATGCCCGCTCTAAAAAAGGCAAAGCAATAGCTAAGACACCGGGCCAGAAAGGTAGAAAGAAGATATGGAACACTCAATTCCATAGTCCGGAGTATCCTCATCAATTTATGCCTGCGGGAATGCAAAGATATAAGTCGAACATTGATGCAGAGGCGGAGGAGGCTAGCGAAGAGGAGGAGCATGAGGCTAGCGAAGAGGAGGAGCATGAGGCTAGCGAAGAGGAGGAGCATACACTTGCAGATATCGTGAAGAGAGGAAGGAAGAAATGAGCTTGTTGTAGTTTGTTTCAATGAGCTTGTTCTAGTTTGTTTCGACGAACCTGGTGTAGTCTCTTTCCATGAACTTGTTGTCGTTTCTTTCCATGAACTTGTTGCTGTTCGAATTAAGTTGTACCGGATTCGTGAAGTTGCTATGAATGTTTGACATGAATGATGTGATTTATGTTAATTGTTGTTTCCTGTGATTTAGTCATTTATATGAATGTAGATATGAATGTTTGACATGAATGATGAAATCTGTACTTAGTCATTTATATGCACAGGGAGCCAGACGCCAGGGTCCTTGGCGTCTGGCTGTAAGTCAGGGGACCAGACGCCAGGGTCCTTGGCGTCTGGCTGTAAGTCAGGCGACCAAACGCCAGGGTCCTTGGCGTCTGGCAGTCTACTGACACCAGAAACAGGGTAAAGCAGGGGA
>NW_021301175.1:0-1083 GCF_002162155.2 Triticum dicoccoides
TTTGACCCATTATCTCAAAGTAGCCAAGCCTAGATGGAAGTTCTCCTTGGATGCACGTCCTTTGTTTCTGTTTTTAGATTCTTTTTTGCCGTCTTCCGTTAATAATAGGACACATGGAAGCTGATGTGCGTTAGCGATAAAGCAACAGCGATAACGACGCATGGATCACCATGCTACTTGGGGAAGCAGGGACATCTGATGAGCCAGCATACCCCCAGATATGTGTCTTTCCAAATTCCACGTCCCAACAGATGAGCTATAAATTAATGCCACCTTCCTCCTACAGCTAAATACTCCATCCGTTTCATAATGTAAGACGTTTTTTGACTCTAGTATAAAACTGACCTCGCCTAAAAGCCTTCCCAATCTGCATATGGATTGTCCAATTCTTAGTTACAAGTAATATGAACACAAACAAAGACACCTAGAAAGAGACCTAGATGAATGGTATTACGAACTACTACATCATGTTGCATTATTCCTTCAGGTACAGTTGTATGATAACATTCTTGACATTCATAGGGTTAAAGGACGGCGTATGGCTAACATTCTTGACATTCACAAGGTTAAAGGACGGTGTATGGCCCCGGCCACTCCCAATGGGACGCGCACCCGTTCCAGGATATAAGCAATGTCGGCAATAAGCCATTTGTGTGTGCATGGCGCGTAGGTGCGCGTGCGTCTGTCGCATATGTGTGTCTAGGCTCAAGCCGGAGGCCAGTGTGTGGCCGCGTCCAGCTGAGCGGGAGAAGCCGGGAGCCAGTCAATCTGTTGGAGCTGGCCGTGTAGTGTGTGTAGTGGCGCGCACTATGTGCGCGGCCGGACGAGCAGATCATGCAGATCATGCATGCGCAGTGGTGCACGTGGTGGGCGTGCGTAGTGGGCGTGCGTGGGCAGGACTGGAGCGCGGCGTGCGTGCGTGCTCCGCCTATAGAACCATCCACTGTACTGCTTGTATGATTGAGCCAAGTGAACACAGAGGAAGAAAAAGGCCCCGGCGTTGGTCGCCAGGGAGGGCGTTCGTCGCCGCGGGAGTTCGTCGCCCGGCAAAATCCATCTCTTCGTATTCTTGTGATTGTTTGT
>NW_021301176.1:0-962 GCF_002162155.2 Triticum dicoccoides
AGGACAAGGGTGATTAAGAAGCCGAGAGGGTCCATTGGTTTCGGGCCCAATGCGTGGTAGTAGCTGAATCATGGATCACAAACACAGAACTCAGTTCCTGAGGACGGCTGCAATGAGACAACCCACCATGTACTCCTACATGGCCTCTCACCGCTACCTTTACCAAATCGTGTTCACACACTTAGCTCACACACAGTAGGACATGTTCACACGCCTCTGATTCATCCCCGATGAATCAGACCTGACATAACTCTAAGCAGTAGCAGGCATGACAAACAAGCAAGAATGAGTAGGCACAACAGGGCTCAAACAACTCCTACTCATGCTAGTGGGTTTCATCTATTTACTGTGGCAATGACAGGTCATGCAAAGGATAAAGGGGTTCAGCTACCGCAGCAAGTAACAGATGAATCGGTGTTGTCCTAATGCATTAAAAGAGAGCAGGAGCGAGAGAGTAGGATTGTATCAGAATGAACAAGGGGGTTTTGCTTGCCTGGCACTTCTGAAGATAACATTGAGTCTTCATCAGTGTCAACGATCACATCATCGGTATCACGTCTATCGAGAGGGGACAAATACCGGCAACACAGAAGGGAACACAATCAATGCAATGCACAATATGATGCATGATCATGTCATGGCAAAATGAATGTGTTTTGGGCTAATGCATCTAAAACCAGATTAAATGAAGTTGGTTTGAATACAAGATTCAAATTCAAACTCCATATGTGATTATTTAAATGCCCTTTAACTGATTTGTGCTAAACAGCAGCTATAAGTTGTTCTAACATGCATGAAAATGGTACAGATGGATTCCTTGAATTTTTCTGATAATTTTTCATATATAAATTATTTAATTTGGAGTTACGGTTGAATTTCTATGATTTCTAGAAGTTTTAGGCATTTTCTGGAATTAATAAATCATTTCCTAATTTATTTTAATTCCAGAAAGGAATTATTGC
>NW_021301177.1:0-868 GCF_002162155.2 Triticum dicoccoides
GAGAGGCGTGGAAAAGTGGCATATCAACTGGAGCTTCCGCCGAACCTTTCTCAGGTTCACGATGTGTTCCATGTGTCACAACTCCGCCGTTGCTTCAAGGACCCAATCCGAGCTGTGGATCATGAAGTGCTCGAATTGCAACAGGACCTCTCCTATAAAGAGCATCCGGTCCGCATTCTCGACCAAGCTGAACGCCGCACACGCCAGAAGGCGATCAAGTTCCTCAAGGTCCAGTGGTCGAATCACTCTGAAGACGAAGCCACCTGGGAACGCGAGGATCGCCTGCGTGATGAATACCCCGCACTGTTTCCTTCTACCTCCTAAAATCTCGGGACGAGATTTCTTGTAGTGGAGGAGATTTGTAACGCCCGGATAATCTTGCTACAGTAATCCCACGCTAATCATGGCACGTCATCCTGATTACTGTTGCTAACCTCGCAATAATTCGAAACCGTTCAAATTCAAAATTCAAATTGATGAAAACAATTAAAGTTTTCAAAATTTAAAATAAAATTGTTCGGTGGTTGACGAATATTACAAGGGTAAATATTATGCAACAAACAAATTTTTATTAAATGCCTAAGTGTTTATAGATATAAAAAAAAAGAGAAACCCCCTGGGCTTCGGCCCAGCTGACCACAGGCCAACTGGGCCACCACCAGGCCCGGCCGGCCCCCACCCCTCTCCCCTTATCCCCCACGACGGAAACCCTAGCCCACTCCCGATCCCCACTCTCCCCTCACTCCCCCGATCTGGATCGAGATCGGGGCGACCACGCCACCGCCCCGTCGCCGCCGGACGCCTCCCCGCCCTCCTCCTCGCCGGTCGTCCTCGACCTCCCCCGAGCACGCTCCCATTCCCCCTACGT
>NW_021301178.1:0-1059 GCF_002162155.2 Triticum dicoccoides
TACAAATAATTTTACACTAGTGTTGAACTAGCTCTATAGCCTAGTATAAATAATTTTACACTAGATTCGAACTAGCTCCATAATTTATTTCAAATAATTTTACACTAGTGTTGAACTAGCTCTATAGCCTAGTATAAATAATTTTACACTGGAGTTGAACTAGCTCCATAAGCTAGTTCAAATAATTTTACACTAGGGTTGAACTAGCTCTATAGCCTAGTACAAATACTGTTACACTAGAGTTAAACCAGCTCTATAAGCTAGTTCAAATAATTTTACACTAGAGTTGAACTAGCTCTATAAGCTAGTTGAAATAATTTTACCCTAGAGTTGAACTAGCTCTATGGCCTAGTACAAATAATTTTACACTACAGTTGAACTAGCTCTATAAGCTAGTTCAAATAAATTTACACTAGAGTTGAACTAGCTCCATAGCCTAGTACAAATAATTTTACACTAGAGTTGAACTAGCTTTATAAGCTAGTTCAAATAATTTTAGACTAGAGTTGAACTAGCTCTATAGCCTAGTAGAGATAATTTTACACTAGAGTTGAACTAGCTCTATAAGCTAGTTAAAATAATTTTACAATAGAGTTGACCTAGCTCTATAGCCTAATACAAATGATTTTACACTAGAGTTGAACTACTTCTATAGCCTATTACAAATGATTTTACACTAGAGTTGAACTAGCTCTATAAGCTAGTTCAAATAATTTTACACTAGAGTTGAACTAGCAATATAGCCTAGTACAAATAATATTACACTAGAGTTGAACTAGCTCTATAGCCTAGTATAAATAATTTTATACTAGAGTTGAACTAGCTCTATAAGCTAGTTAAAATAATTTTACACTATAGTTGAACTAGCTCTATAGCCTAGTACAAAGAATTTTACACTAGAGTTGAACTAGCTCTATAAGCTAGTTCAAATAATTTTACACTAGAGTTGAACTAGCTCTATAGCCTAGTACAAATAATTTTACACTAGAGTTGAACTAGCTCTATAAGCTAGTTCAAATAATTTGACACTAGAGTTTAACTAGCTCTATAGGCTAGTTC
>NW_021301178.1:4097-6488 GCF_002162155.2 Triticum dicoccoides
ATCTAGTTCAAATAATTTTACACTAGGGTTGAACTAGCTCTATAGCCTAGTACAAATACTGTTACACTAGAGTTGAACCAGCTCTATAAGCTAGTTCAAATAATTTTACACTAGAGTTGAACTAGCTCTATAAGCTAGTTGAAGTAATTTTACCCTAGAGTTGAACTAGCTCTATGGCCTAGTACAAATAATTTTACACTAGAGTTGAACTAGCTCTATAAGCTAGTTCAAATAAATTTACACTAGAGTTGAACTAGCTCCATAGCCTAGTACAAATAATTTTACACTAGATTTGAACTAGCTTTATAACCTAGTTCAAATAATTTTACACTAGAGTTGAACTAGCTCTATAGCCTAGTAGAAATAATTTTACACTAGAGTTGAACTAGCTCTATAAGCTAGTTAAAATAATTTTACAATAGAGTTGACCTAGCTCTATAGCCTAATACAAATGATTTTACACTAGAGTTGAACTACTTCTATAGCCTATTACAAATGATTTTACACTATAGTTGAACTAGCTCTATAAGCTAGTTTAAATAATTTTACACTATAGTTGAACTAGCTCTATAAGCTAGTTCAAATAATTTTACACCGGAGTTGAGCTAGCTCTATAGCCTAGTACAAATAATTTTACAATAGAGTTGAAGTAGCTCTATAAGCTAGTTAAAATAATTTTACACTAGAGTTGATCTGGCTGTTTAAGCTAGTTCAAATAATTTTACACTAGAGTTGTACTAGCTCTATAGCCTAGTACAAATAATTTTACACTAGAGTTAAACTAGCACTATAAGCAAGTTCAAATAATTTTACACTAGAGTTGTACTAGCTCTATAAGCTAGTTGAAATAATTTTACACTAGAGTTGAACTAGCTATATAGCCTAGTACAAATAATTTTACGCTAGAGTTGAACTAGTTCTATAAGCTAGTTCAAATAATTTCACCCTGGAGTTGAACTAGCTCTATAGCCTAGTACAAATAATTTTACACTAGAGTTGAACTAGCTCTATAGCCTAGTACAAATAATTTTACACTAGAGTTGAACTAGCTCTATAAGCTAGTTAAAATAATTTTACAATAGAGTTGACCTAGCTCTATAGCCTAATAAAAATGATTTTACACTAGAGTTGAACTAGTACTATAGCCTCTTACAGATGATTTTACACTAGAGTTGAACTAGCTCTATAAGCTAGTTCAAATAATTTTACACTAGAGTTGAACTAGCTCTATAGCCTACTACAAATAATTTTACACTAGAGTTGAACTAGGTCGATAAGCTAGTTGAAATAATTTTACCCTAGAGTTGAACTAGCTCTATAAGCTAGTTGAAATAATTTTACACTAGAGTTGCAATAGCTCTATATCCTAGTACAAATAATTTTACACTAGAGTTGAACTAGCTCTATAGCCTAGTACAAATAATTTTACGCTAGAGTTGAACTAGTTCTATAAGCTAGTTCAAATAATTTCACCCTAGAGTTGAACTAGCTCTATAGCCTAGTACAAATAATTTTACACTAGAGTTGAACTAGCTCTATAAGCTAGTTCAAATAATTTGACACTAGAGTTTAACTACCTCTAGAAGCTAGTTCAAATAATTTTACACTAGAGTTGAACTAGCTCTATAGCATAGTAAAAATATTTTTACACTAGAGTTGAAGTAGCTCTATAAGCTAGTTAAAATAATTTTACACTAGAGTTGAACTAGCTCTATAAGCTAGTTCAAATAATTTTACACTAGAGTTGAACTAGCTCTATATCCTAGTACAAATAAGTTTACACTAGAGTTGAACTAGCTCTATAAGCTAGTTTAAATAATTTTACACTAGAGTTGAACTAGGTCATAGCCTAGTACAAATAATTTTACACTAGAGTTGAACTAGCTCTATAGCCTAGTACAAATAATTTTACACTAGTGTTGAACTAGCTCTATAGCCTAGTATAAATTATTTTACACTAGATTCGAACTAGCTCCATAATTTATTTCGAATAATTTTACACTAGTGTTGATCTAGCTCTATAGCCAAGTATAAATAATTTTACACTTGAGTTGAACTAGCTCCATAAGCTATTTCAAATAATTTTACACTAGGGTTGAACTAGCTCTATAGCCTAGTACAAATACTCTTACACTAGAGTTGAACCAGCTCTATAAGCTAGTTCAAATAATTTTACACTAGAGTTGAACTAGCTCTATAAGCTAGTAGAAGTAATTTTACCCTAGAGTTGAACTAGCTCTATGGCCTAGTACAAATAATTTTACACTAGAGTTGAACTAGCTCTATAAGCTAGTTCAAATAAATTTACACTAGAGTTGAACTAGCTCCATAGCCTAGTACAAATAATTTTACACTAGAGTTGAACCAGCTTTATAAGCTAGTTCAAATAAT
>NW_021301178.1:8638-11073 GCF_002162155.2 Triticum dicoccoides
ACTAGCTCTATAAGCTAGTTAAAATAATTTTACAATAGAGTTGACCTAGCTCTATAGCCTAATACAAATGATTTTACACTAGAGTTGAACTACTTCTATAGCCTATTACAAATGATTTTACACTAGAGTTGAACTAGCTCTATAAGCTAGTTTAAATAATTTTACACTAGAGTTGAACTAGCTCTATAGCCTAGTAAAAATAATTTTACACTAGAGTTGAACTAGCAATATAAGATAGTTCAAATAATTTTACACTAGAGATGAACTAGCTCTATAAGCTAGTTGAAATAATTTTACACTAGAGTTGCAATAGCTCTATATCCTACTACAAATAATTTTACACTAGAGTTGAGCTAGCTCTATAAGCTAGTTCAAATAATTTTACACTACAATTGAACTAGCTCTATAAGCTAGTTCAAATAATTTTACACCGGAGTTGAGCTAGCTCTATAGCCTAGTACAAATAATTTTACACTAGAGTTGAAGTAGCTCTATAAGCTAGTTAAAATAATTTTACACTAGAGTTGATCTGGCTCTTTAAGCTAGTTCAAATAATTTTACACTAGAGTTGAACTAGCTCTATAGCCTAGTACAAATAATTTTACACTAGAGTTAAACTAGCTCTATAAGCTAGTTCAAATAATTTTACACTAGAGTTGTACTAGCTCTATAAGCTAGTTGAAATAATTTTACAGTAGAGTTGAACTAGCTATATAGCCTAGTACAAATAATTTTACGCTAGAGTTGAACTAGTTCTATAAGCTAGTTCAAATAATTTCACCCTGGAATTGACCTAGCTCTATAGCCTAGTACAAATAATTTTACACTAGATTTGAACTAGCTCTATAGCCTAGTACAAATAATTTTACACTAGAGTTGAACTAACTCTATAAGCTAGTTAAAATAATTTTACAATAGAGTTGAGCTAGCTCTATAGCCTAATAAAAATGATTTTACACTAGAGTTGAACTAGTACTATAGCCTCTTACAGATGATTTTACACTAGAGTTGAACTAGCTCTATAAGCTAGTTCAAATAATTTTACACTAGAGTTGAACTAGCTCTATAGCCTACTACAAATAATTTTACACTAGAGTTGAACTAGCTCTATAAGCTAGTTGAAATAATTTTACCCTAGAGTTAATCTAGCTCTATAGCCTAATACAAATGATTTTACACTAGAGTTGAACTAGCTCTATAAGCTAGTTCAAATAAATTTACACTAGAGTTGAACTAGCTCCATAGCCTAGTACAAATAATTTTACACTAGAGTTGAACTATCTTTATAAGCTTGTACAAATATGTTTACACTAGAGTTGAACTAGCTCTATAGCCTAGTAGAAATAATTTTACACTAGAGTTGAACAAGCTCTACAAGCTAGTTAAAATAATTTTACAATAGAGTTGACCTAGCTCTATAGCCTAATACAAATGATTTTACACTAGAGTTGAACTACTTCTATAGCCTATTACAAATGATTTTACACTAGAGTTGAACTAGCTCTATAAGCTAGTTTAAATAATTTTACACTAGAGTTGAACTAGCTCTATAGCCTAGTAAAAATAATTTTACACTAGAGTTGAACTAGCAATATAAGATAGTTCAAATAATTTTACACTAGAGATGAACTAGCTCTATAAGCTAGTTGAAATAATTTTACACTAGAGTTGCAATAGCTCTATATCCTAGTACAAATAATTTTACACTAGATTTGAGCTAGCTCTATAAGCTAGTTCAAATAATTTTACACTACAGTTGAACTAGCTCTATAAGCTAGTTCAAATAATTTTACACCGGAGTTGAGCTAGCTCTATAGCCTAGTACAAATAATTTTACACTAGAGTTGAAGTAGCTCTATAAGCTAGTTAAAATAATTTTACACTAGAGTTGATCTAGCTCTTTAAGCTAGTTCAAATAATTTTACACTAGAGTTGAACTAGCTCTATAGCCTAGTACAAATAATTTTACACTAGAGTTAAACTAGCTCTATAAGCTAGTTCAAATAATTTTACACTAGAGTTGTACTAGCTCTATAAGCTAGTTGAAATAATTTTACACTAGAGTTGAACTAGCTATATAGCCAAGTACAAATAATTTTACGCTAGAGTTGAACTAGTTCTATAAGCAAGTTCAAATAATTTCACCCTGGAGTTGAACTAGCTCTATAGCCTAGTACAAATAATTTTACACTAGAGTTGAACTAGCTCTATAGCCTAGTAGAAATAATTTTACACTAGAGTTGAACTAGCTCTATAAGCTAGTTAAAATAATTTTACAATAGAGTTGACCTAGCTCTATAGCCTAATACAAATGATTTTACACTAGAGTTGAACTACTTCTATAGCCTATTACAAATGATTTTACACTAGAGTTGAACTAGCTCTATAAGCTAGTTTAAATAATTTTACACTAGAGTTGAACTAGCTCTATAGCC
>NW_021301178.1:11122-11793 GCF_002162155.2 Triticum dicoccoides
CACTAGAGTTGAAGTACCTCTATAAGCTAGTTAAAATAATTTTACACTAGAGTTGATCTGGCTCTTTAAGCTAGTTCAAATAATTTTACACTAGAGTTGAAATAGCTCTATAGCCTAGTACAAATAATTTTACCCTAGAGTTAAAGTAGCTCTATAAGCTAGTTCAAATAATTTTACACTAGAGTTGTACTAGCTCTATAAGCTAGTTGAAATAATTTTACACTAGAGTTGAACTAGCCATATAGCCTAGTACAAATAATTTTACGCTAGAGTTGAACTAGTTCTATAAGCTAGTTCAAATAATTTCACCCTGGAGTTGAACTAGCTCTATAGCCTAGTACAAATAATTTTACACTAGAGTTGAACTAGCTCTATGGCCTAGTAGAAATAATTTTACACTAGAGTTGAACTAGCTCTATAAGCTAGTTAAAATAATTTTACAATAGAGTTGACCTAGCTTTATAGCCTAATACAAATGATTTTACACTAGAGTTGAACTACTTCTATAGCCTATTACAAATGATTTTACACTAGAGTTGAACTAGCTCTATAAGCTAGTTTAAATAATTTTACACTAGAGTTGAACTAGCTCTATAGCCTAGTAAAAATAATTTTACACTAGATTTGAACTAGCAATATAAGATAGTTCAAATAATTTTACACTAGAGTTG
>NW_021301178.1:15288-17016 GCF_002162155.2 Triticum dicoccoides
AAATAATTTTACACTAGAGTTGTACTAGCTCTATAAGCTAGTTGAAATAATTTTACACTAGAGTTGAACTAGCTATATAGCCAAGTACAAATAATTTTACGCTAGAGTTGAACTAGTTCTATAAGCTCGTTCAAATAATTTCACCCTGGAGTTGAACTAGCTCTATAGCCTAGTACAAATAATTTTACACTAGAGTTGAACTAGCTCTATAGCCTAGTAGAAATAATTTTACACTAGAGTTGAACTAGGTCTATAAGCTAGTTAAAATAATTTTACAATAGAGTTGACCTAGCTCTATAGCCTAATACAAATGATTTTACACTAGAGTTGAACTACTTCTATAGCCTATTACAAATGATTTTACACTAGAGTTGAACTAGCTCTATAAGCTAGTTTAAATAATTTTACACTAGAGTTGAACTAGCTCTATAGCCTAGTAAAAATAATTTTACACTAGAGTTGAACTAGCAATATAAGATAGTTCAAATAGGTTTACACTAGAGATGAACTAGCTCTATAAGCTAGTTGAAATAATTTTACACTAGAGTTGCAATAGCTCTATATCCTAGTACAAATAATTTTACACTAGAGTTGAGCTAGCTCTATAAGCTAGTTCAAATAATTTTACACTACAGTTGAACTAGCTCTATAAGCTAGTTCAAATAATTTTACACCGGAGTTGAGCTAGCTCTATAGCCTAGTACAAATAATTTTACACTAGAGTTGAAGTAGCTCTATAAGCTAGTTAAAATAATTTTACACTAGAGTTGATCTGGCTCTTTAAGCTAGTTCAAATAATTTTACACTAGAGTTGAACTAGCTCTATAGCCTAGTACAAATAATTTTACACTAGAGTTAAACTAGCTCTATAAGCTAGTTCAAATAATTTTACACTAGAGTTGTACTAGCTCTATAAGCTAGTTGAAATAATTTTACACTAGAGTTGAACTAGCTATATAGCCTAGTACAAATAATTTTACGCCAGAGTTGAACTAGTTCTATCAGCTAGTTCAAATAATTTCACCCTGGAGTTGAACTAGCTGTATAGCCTAGTACAAATAATTTTACACTAGAGTTGAACTAGCTCTATAGCCTAGTACAAATAATTTTACACTAGAGTTGAACTAGCTCTATAAGCTAGTTAAAATAATTTTACAATAGAGTTGACCTAGCTCTATAACCTAATAAAAATGATTTTACACTAGAGTTGAACTAGTACTATAGCCTCTTACAGATGATTTTACACTAGAGTTGAACTAGCTCTATAAGCTAGTTCAAATAATTTTACACTAGAGTTGAACTAGCTCTATAGCCTACTACAAATAATTTTACACTAGAGTTGAACTAGCTCTATAAGCTAGTTGAAATAATTTTACCCTAGAGTTGAACTAGCTCTATGGCCTAGTACAAATAATTTTACACTAGAGTTGAACTAGCTCTATATCCTAGTACAAATAAATTTACACTAGAGTTGAACTAGCTCTATAAGCTAGTTAAAATAATTTTACACTACAGTTGAACTAGCTTTATAAGCTAGTTCAAATAATTTTACACCGGAGCTGAACTAGCTCTATAGCCTAGTACAAATAATTTTACACTAGAGTTGAAGTAGCTCTATAAGCTAGTTAAAATAATTTTACACTAGAGTTGATCTGGCTCTTTAAGCTAGTTCAAATAATTTTACACTAGAGTTGAACTAGCTCTATAGCCTAGTACAAATAATTTTAC
>NW_021301178.1:20185-26606 GCF_002162155.2 Triticum dicoccoides
CTCTATAGCCTAGTACAAATAATTTTACACTAGAGTTGAAGTAGCTCTATAAGCTAGTTAAAATAATTTTACACTAGAGTTGATCTGGCTCTTTAAGCTAGTTCAAATAATTTTACACTAGAGTTGAACTAGCTCTATAGCCTAGTACAAATAATTTTACACTAGAGTTAAACTAGCTCTATAAGCTAGTTCAAATAATTTTACACTAGAGTTGTACTAGCTCTATAAGCTAGTTGAAATAATTTTACACTAGAGTTGAACTAGCTATATAGCCAAGTACAAATAATTTTACGCTAGAGTTGAACTAGTTCTATAAGCAAGTTCAAGTAATTTCACCCTGGAGTTGAACTAGCTCTATAGCCTAGTACAAATAATTTTACAGTAGAGTTGAACTAGCTCTATAGCCTAGTAGAAATAATTTTACACTAGAGTTGAACTAGCTCTATAAGCTAGTTAAAATAATTTTACAATAGAGTTGACCTAGCTCTATAGCTTAATACAAATGATTTTACACTAGAGTTGAACTACTTCTATAGCCTATTACAAATGATTTTACACTAGAGTTGAACTAGCTCTATAAGCTAGTTTAAATAATTTTACACTAGAGTTGAACTAGCTCTATAGCCCAGTAAAAATAATTTTACACTAGAGTTGAACTAGCAATATAAGATAGTTCAAATAATTTTACACTAGAGATGAACTAGCTCTATAAGCTAGTTGAAATAATTTTACAGTAGAGTTGCAATAGCTCTATATCCTAGTACAAATAATTTTACACTAGAGTTGAGCTAGCTCTATAAGCTAGTTCAAATAATTTTACACTACAGTTGAACTAGCTCTATAAGCTAGTTCAAATAATTTTACACCGGAGTTGAGCTAGCTCTATAGCCTAGTACAAATAATTTTACACTAGAGTTGAAGTAGCTCTATAAGCTAGTTAAAATAATTTTACACTAGAGTTGATCTTGCTCTTTAAGCTAGTTCAAATAATTTTACACTAGAGTTGAACTAGCTCTATAGCCTAGTACAAATAATTTTACCCTAGAGTTAAACTAGCTCTATAAGCTAGTTCAAATAATTTTACACTAGAGTTGTACTAGCTCTATAAGCTAGTTGAAATAATTTTACACTAGAGTTGAACTAGCTATATAGCCTAGTACAAATAATTTTACGCTAGAGTTGAACTAGTTCTATAAGCTAGTTCAAATAATTTCACCCTGGAGTCGAACTAGCTGTATAGCCTAGTACAAATAATTTTACACTAGAGTTGAACTAGCTCTATAGCCTAGTACAAATAATTTTACACTAGAGTTGAACTAGCTCTATAAGCTAGTTAAAATAATTTTACAATAGAGTTGACCTAGCTCTATAACCTAATAAAAATGATTTTACACTAGAGTTGAACTAGTACTATAGCCTCTTACAGATGATTTTACACTAGAGTTGAACTAGCTCTATAAGCTAGTTCAAATAATTTTACACTAGAGTTGAACTAGCTCTATAGCCTACTACAAATAATTTTACACTAGAGTTGAACTAGCATTATATCCTAGTACAAATAAATTTACACTAGAGTTGAACTAGCTCTATAAGCTAGTTCAAATAATTTTACACTACAGTTGAACTAGCTTTATAAGCTAGTTCAAATAATTTTACACCGGAGTTGAACTAGCTCTATAGCCTAGTACAAATAATTTTACACTAGAGTTGAAGTAGCTCTATAAGCTAGTTAAAATAATTTTACACTAGAGTTGATCTGGCTCTTTAAGCTAGTTCAAATAATTTTACACTAGAGTTGAACTAGCTCTATAGCCTAGTACAAATAATTTCACACTAGAGTTAAACTAGCTCTATAATCTAGTTCAAATAATTTTACACTAGAGTTGTACTAGCTCTATAAGCTAGTTGAAATAATTTTACACTAGAGTTGAACTAGCTATATAGCCTAGTACAAATAATTTTACGCTAGAGTTGAACTAGTTCTATAAGCTAGTTCAAATAATTTCACCCTGGAGTTGAACTAGCTCTATAGCCTAGTACAAATAATTTTACACTATAGTTGAACTAGCTTTATAGCCTAGTACAAATAATTTTACACTAGAGTTGAACTAGCTCTATAAGCTAGTTAAAATAATTTTACAATAGAGTTGACCTAGCTCTATAGCCTAATAAAAATGATTTTACACTAGAGTTGAACTAGTACTATAGCCTCTTACAGATGATTTTACACTAGAGTTGAACTAGCTCTATAAGCTAGTTCAAATAATTTTACACTAGAGTTGAACTAGCTCTATAGCCTACTACAAATAATTTTACACTAGAGTTGAACTAGCACTATAAGCTAGTTCAAATAATTTTACACTAGAGTTGAACTAGCTCTATAGCCTAGTACAAATAATTTTACACTAGAGTTGAACTAGCTCTATAAGCTAGTTCAAATAATTTTACACTAGAGTTGAACTAGCAATATAGCCTAGTACAAATAATTTTACACTAGAGTTGAACTAGCTCTATAGCCTAGTACAAATAATTTTACACTAGAGTTAAACTAGCTCTATAAGCTAGTTCAAATAATTTTACACTAGAGTTGTACTAGCTCTATAAGCTAGTTGAAATAATTTTACACTAGAGTTGAACTAGCTATATAGCCAAGTACAAATAATTTTACGCTAGAGTTGAACTAGTTCTATAAGCTAGTTCAAATAATTTCACCCTGGAGTTGAACTAGCTCTATAGCCTAGTACAAATAATTTTACACTAGAGATGAACTAGCTCTATAGCCTAGTAGAAATAATTTTACACTAGAGTTGAACTAGCTCTATAAGCTAGTTAAAATAATTTTACAATAGAGTTGACCTAGCTCTATAGCCTAATACAAATGATTTTACACTAGAGTTGAACTACTTCTATAGCCTATTACAAATGATTTTACACTAGAGTTGAACTAGCTCTATAAGCTAGTTTAAATAATTTTACACTAGAGTTGAACTAGCTCTATAGCCTAGTAAAAATAATTTTACACTAGAGTTGAACTAGCAATATAAGATAGTTCAAATACTTTTACACTAGAGATGAACTAGCTCTATAAGCTAGTTGAAATAATTTTACACTAGAGTTGCAATAGCTCTATATCCTAGTACAAATAATTTTACACTAGAGTTGAGCTAGCTCTATAAGCTAGTTCAAATAATTTTACACTACAGTTGAACTAGCTCTATAAGCTAGTTCAAATAATTTTACACCGGAGTTGAGCTAGCTCTATAGCCTAGTACAAATAATTTTACACTAGAGTTGAAGTAGCTCTATAAGCTAGTTAAAATAATTTTACACTAGAGTTGATCTGGCTCTTTAAGCTAGTTCAAATAATTTTACACTAGAGTTGAACTAGCTCTATAGCCTAGTACAAATAATTTTACACTAGAGTTAAACTAGCTCTATAAGCTAGTTCAAATAATTTTACACTAGAGTTGTACTAGCTCTATAAGCTAGTTGAAATAATTTTACACTAGAGTTGAACTAGCTATATAGCCTAGTACAAATAATTTTACGCCAGAGTTGAACTAGTTCTATCAGCTAGTTCAAATAATTTCACCCTGGAGTTGAACTAGCTGTATAGCCTAGTACAAATAATTTTACACTAGAGTTGAACTAGCTCTATAGCCTAGTACAAATAATTTTACACTAGAGTTGAACTAGCTCTATAAGCTAGTTAAAATAATTTTACAATAGAGTTGACCTAGCTCTATAACCTAATAAAAATGATTTTACACTAGAGTTGAACTAGTACTATAGCCTCTTACAGATGATTTTACACTAGAGTTGAACTAGCTCTATAAGCTAGTTCAAATAATTTTACACTAGAGTTGAACTAGCTCTATAGCCTACTACAAATAATTTTACACTAGAGTTGAACTAGCTCTATAAGCTAGTTGAAATAATTTTACCCTAGAGTTGAACTAGCTCTATGGCCTAGTACAAATAATTTTACACTAGAGTTGAACTAGCTCTATATCCTAGTACAAATAAATTTACACTAGAGTTGAACTAGCTCTATAAGCTAGTTAAAATAATTTTACACTACAGTTGAACTAGCTTTATAAGCTAGTTCAAATAATTTTACACCGGAGCTGAACTAGCTCTATAGCCTAGTACAAATAATTTTACACTAGAGTTGAAGTAGCTCTATAAGCTAGTTAAAATAATTTTACACTAGAGTTGATCTGGCTCTTTAAGCTAGTTCAAATAATTTTACACTAGAGTTGAACTAGCTCTATAGCCTAGTACAAATAATTTTACTCTAGAGTTAAACTAGCTCTATAAGCTAGTTCAAATAATTTTACACTAGAGTTGTACTAGCTCTATAAGCTAGTTGAAATAATTTTACACTAGAGTTGAACTAGCTATATAGCCTAGTACAAATAATTTTACGCTAGAGTTGAACTAGTTCTATAAGCTAGTTCAAATAATTTCACCCTGGAGTTGAACTAGCTCTATAGCCTAGTACAAATAATTTTACACTAGAGTTGAACTAGCTCTATAGCCTAGTACAAATAATTTTACACTAGAGTTGAACTAGCTCTATAAGCTAGTTAAAATAATTTTACAATAGAGTTGACCTAGCTCTATAGCCTAATAAAAATGATTTTACACTAGAGTTGAACTAGTACTATAGCCTATTACAGATGAGTTTACACTAGAGTTGAACTAGCTCTATAAGCTAGTTCAAATAATTTTACACTAGAGTTGAACTAGCTCTATAGCCTAGTACAAATAATTTTACACTAGAGTTGAACTAGCTCTATAAGCTAGTTCAAATAATTTTACACTAGAGTTGAACTAGCAATATAGCCTAGTACAAATAATTTTACACTAGAGTTGAACTAGCTCTATAGCCTAGTATAAATAATTTTACACTAGAGTTGAACTAGCTCTATAAGCTAGTTAAAATAATTTTACACTATAGTTGAACTAGCTCTATAGCCTAGTACAAAGAGTTTTATAGTAGAGTTGAACTAGCTCCATAAGCTAGTTCAAATAATTTTAAACTAGAGTTGAACTAGCTCTATAGCCTAGTAAAAATAATTTTACACTAGATTTGAACTAGCTCTATAAGCTAGTTCAAATAATTTGACACCAGAGTTTAACTAGCTCTATAAGCTAGTTCAAATAATTTTACACTAGAGTTGAACTAGCTCTATAGCCTAGTACAAATAATTTTACACTAGAGTTGAACTAGTTCAATAAGCTAGTTTAAATAATTTCACCCTGGAGTTGAACTAGCTCTATAGCCTAGTACAAATAATTTTACGCTAGAGTTGAACTAGTTCTATAAGCTAGTTCAACTAATTTCACCCTGGAGTTGAACTAGCTCTATAGCCTAGTACAAATAATTTTACACTAGAGTTGAACTAGCTCTATAAGATAGTTCAAATAATTTGACACTAGAGTTTAACTAGGTCTATAAACTAGTTCAAATAATTTTACACTAGAGTTGAACCAGCTCTATAGCATAGTACAAATATTTTTACACTATAGTTGAACTAGCTCTATAAGCTAGTTCAAATAATTTTACACTAGAGTTGAACTAGCTCTATAAGCTAGTTCAAATAATTTTACACTAGAGTTGAACTAGCTCTATATCCTACTAAAAATAATTTTACACTAGATTGAACTAGCTCTATAGCCTAGTAAAAATAATTTTACACTAGAGTTGAACTAGCAATATAAGATAGTTCAAATAATTTTACACTAGAGATAAACTAGCTCTATAAGCTAGTTGAAATAATTTTACACTAGAGTTGCAATAGCTCTATATCCTAGTACAAATAATTTTACACTAGAGTTGAGCTAGCTCTATAAGCTAGTTGAAATAATTTTACACTAGAGTTGAACTAGCTATATAGCCTAGTACAAATAATTTTACGCTAGAGTTGAACTAGTTCTATAAGCTAGTTCAAATAATTTCACCCTAGAGTTGAACTAGCTCTATAGCCTAGTACAAATAATTTTACACTAGAGTTGAACTAGCTCTATAGCCTAGTACAAATAATTTTACACTAGAGTTGAACTAGCTCTATAAGCTAGTTAAAATAATTTTACAATAGAGTTGAACTAGCTCTATAGCCTAATACAAATGATTTTACACTAGAGTTGACCTAGCTCTATAGCCTAATACAAATGATTTTTCACTAGAGTTGACCTAGCTCTATAGCCTAAGAAAAATGATTTTACACTAGAGTTGAACTAGTACTATAGCCTATTACAGATGATTTTACACTAGAGTTGAACTAGCTCTATAAGCTAGTTCAAATAATTTTACACTAGAGTTGAACTAGCTCTATAGCCTAGTACAAATAATTTTACACTAGAGTTGAACTAGTTCAATAAGCTAGTTTAAATAATTTCACCCTGGAGTTGAACT
>NW_021301178.1:26737-27730 GCF_002162155.2 Triticum dicoccoides
TACACTAGAGTTGAACCAGCTCTATAGCATAGTACAAATATTTTTACACTATAGTTGAACTAGCTCTATAAGCTAGTTCAAATAATTTTACACTAGAGTTGAACTAGCTCTATAAGCTAGTTCAAATAATTTTACACTAGAGTTGAACTAGCTCTATATCCTAGTAAAAATAATTTTACACTAGATTGAACTAGCTCTATAGCCTAGTAAAAATAATTTTACACTAGAGTTGAACTAGCAATATAAGATAGTTCAAATAATTTTACACTAGAGATAAACTAGCTCTATAAGCTAGTTGAAATAATTTTACACTAGAGTTGTAATAGCTCTATATCCTAGTACAAATAATTTTACACTAGAGTTGAGCTAGCTCTATAAGCTAGTTGAAATAATTTTACACTAGAGTTGAACTAGCTATATAGCATAGTACAAATAATTTTACGCTAGAGTTGAACTAGTTCTATAAGCTAGTTCAAATAATTTCACCCTAGAGTTGAACTAGCTCTATAGCCTAGTACAAATAATTTTACACTAGAGTTGAACTAGCTCTATAGCCTAGTACAAATAATTTTACACTAGAGTTGAACTAGCTCTATAAGCTAGTTAAAATAATTTTACAATAGAGTTGAACTAGCTCTATAGCCTAATACAAATGATTTTACACTAGAGTTGACCTAGCTCTATAGCCTAATACAAATGATTTTTCACTAGAGTTGACCTAGCTCTATAGCCTAATAAAAATGATTTTACACTAGAGTTGAACTAGTACTATAGCCTATTACAGATGAGTTTACACTAGAGTTGAACTAGCTCTATAAGCTAGTTCAAATAATTTTACACTAGAGTTGAACTAGCTCTATAGCCTAGTACAAATAATTTTACACTAGAGTTGAACTAGCTCTATAAGCTAGTTCAAATAATTTTACACTAGAGTTGAACTAGCAATATAGCCTAGTACAAATAATTTTACACTAGAGTTGAACTAGCTCTATA
>NW_021301178.1:30281-33735 GCF_002162155.2 Triticum dicoccoides
TATAGCCTAGTACAAATAATTTTACACTAGTGTTGAACTAGCTCTATAGCCTAGTATAAATAATTTTACACTAGATTCAAACTAGCTCCATAATTTATTTCAAATAATTTTACACTAGTATTGAACTAGCTCTATAGCCTAGTATAAATAATTTTACACTGGAGTTGAACTAGCTCCATAAGCTAGTTCAAATAATTTTACACTAGGGTTGAACTAGCTCTATAGCCTAGTACAAATACTGGTACACTAGAGTTGAACCAGCTCTATAAGCTAGTTCAAATAATTTTACACTAGAGTTGAACTAGCTCTATAAGCTAGTTGAAATAATTTTACCCTAGAGTTGAACTAGCTCTATGGCCTAGTACAAATAATTTTACATTAGAGTTGAACTAGCTCTATAAGCTAGTTCAAATAAATTTACACTAGAGTTGAACTAGCTCCATAGCCTAGTACAAATAATTTTACACTAGAGTTGAACTAGCTTTATAAGCTAGTTCAAATAATTTTACACTAGAGTTGAACTAGCTCTATAGCCTAGTAGAAATAATTTTACACTAGAGTTGAACTAGATCTATAAGCTAGTTAAAATAATTTTACAATAGAGTTGACCTAGCTCTATAGCCTAATACAAATGATTTTACACTAGAGCTGAACTACTTCTATAGCCTATTACAAATGATTTTACACTAGAGTTGAACTAGCTCTATAAGCTAGTTTAAATAATTTTACACTAGAGTTGAACTAGCTCTATAGCCTAGTAAAAATAATTTTACACTAGAGTTGAACTAGCAATATAAGATAGTTCAAATAATTTTACACTAGAGATAAACTAGCTCTATAAGCTAGTTGAAACAATTTTACACTAGAGTTGCAATAGCTCTATATCCTAGTACAAATAATTTTACACTAGAGTTGAGCTAGCTCTATAAGCTAGTTCAAATAATTTTACACTACAGTTGAACTAGCTCTATAAGCTAGTTCAAATAATTTTACACCGGAGTTGAGCTAGCTCTATAGCCTAGTACAAATAATTTTACACTAGAGTTGAAGTAGCTCTATAATCTAGTTAAAATAATTTTACACTAGAGTTGATCTGGCTCTTTAAGCTAGTTCGAACAATTTTACACTAGAGTTGAACTAGCTCTATATCCTAGTACAAACAATTTTACACTAGATTTAAACTAGCTCTATAAGCTAGTTCAAATAATTTTACACTAGAGTTGTACTAGCTCTATAAGCTAGTTGAAATAATTTTACACTAGAGTTGAACTAGCTATATAGCCTAGTACAAATAATTTTACGCTAGAGTTGAACTAGTTCTATAAGCTAGTTCAAATAATTTCACCCTGGAGTTGAACTAGCTCTATAGCCTAGTACAAATAATTTTACACTAGAGTTGAACTAGCTCTATAGCCTAGTACAAATAATTTTACACTAGAGTTGAACTAGCTCTATAAGCTAGTTAAAATAATTTTACAATAGAGTTGACCTAGCTCTATAGCCTAATAAAAATGATTTTACACTAGAGTTGAACTAGTACTATAGCCTATTACAGATGAGTTTACACTAGAGTTGAACTAGCTCTATAAGCTAGTTCAAATAATTTTACACTAGAGTTGAACTAGCTCTATAGCCTAGTACAAATAATTTTACACTAGAGTTGAACTAGCTCTATAAGCTAGTTCAAATAATTTTACACTAGAGTTGAACTAGCAATATAGCCTAGTACAAATAATTTTACACTAGAGTTGAACTAGCTCTATAGCCTAGTATAAATAATTTTACACTAGAGTTGAACTAGCTCTATAAGCTAGTTAAAATAATTTTACACTATAGTTGAACTAGCTCTATAGCCTAGTACAAAGAATTTTACAGTAGAGTTGAACTAGCTCCATAAGCTAGTTCAAATAATTTTACACTAGAGTTGAACTAGCTCTATAGCCTAGTAAAAATAATTTTACACTAGAGTTGAACTAGCTCTATAAGCTAGTTCAAATAATTTGACACCAGAGTTTAACTAGCTCTATAAGCTAGTTCAAATAATTTTACACTAGAGTTGAACTACCTCTATAGCCTAGTACAAATAATTTTACACTAGAGTTGAACTAGTTCTATAAGCTAGTTCAAATAATTTCACCCTGGAGTTGAACTAGCTCTATAGCCTAGTACAAATAATTTTACGCTAGAGTTGAACTAGTTCTATAAGCTAGTTCAACTAATTTCACCCTGGAGTTGAACTAGCTCTATAGCCTAGTACAAATAATTTTACACTAGAGTTGAACTAACTCTATAAGCTAGTTCAAATAATTTGACACTAGAGTTTAACTAGCTCTATAAGCTAGTTCAAATAATTTTACACTAGAGTTGAACCAGCTCTATAGCATAGTACAAATATTTTTACACTAGAGTTGAACTAGCTCTATAAGCTAGTTCAAATAATTTTACACTAGAGTTGAACTAGCTCTATATCCTATTAAAAATAATTTTACACTAGATTGAACTAGCTCTATAAGCTAGTTTAAATAATTTTACACTAGAGTTGAACTAGGTCATAGCCTAGTATAAAGAATTTTACACTAGAGTTGGACTAGCTCTATAGCCTAGTACAAATAATTTTACACTAGTGTTGAACTAGCTCTATAGCCTAGTATAAATAATTTTACACTAGATTTGAACTAGCTCCATAATTTATTTCAAATAATTTTACACTAGTGTTGAACTAGCTCTATAGCCTAGTATAAATAATTTTACATTGGAGTTGAACTAGCTCCATAAGCTAGTTCAAATAATTTTACACTAGGGTAGAACTAGCTCTATAGCCTAGTACAAATACTGTTACACTAGAGTTGAACCAGCTCTATAAGCTAGTTCAAATAATTTTACACTAGAGTTGAACTAGCTCTATAAGCTAGTTGAAATAATTTTACCCCAGAGTTGAACTAGCTCTATGGCCTAGTACAAATAATTTTACATTAGAGTTGAACTAGCTCTATAAGCTAGTTCAAATAAATTTACACTAGAGTTGAACTAGCTCCATAGCCTAGTACAAATAATTTTACACTAGAGTTGAACTAGCTTTATAAGCTAGTTCAAATAATTTTACACTAGAGTTGAACTAGCTCTATAGCCTAGTAGAAATAATTTTACACTAGAGTTGAACTAGCTCTATAAGCTAGTTAAAATAATTTTACAATAGAGTTGACCTAGCTCTATAGCCTAATACAAATGATTTTACACTAGAGTTGAACTACTTCTATAGCCTATTACAAATGATTTTACACTAGAGTTGAACTAGCTCTATAAGCTAGTTTAAATAATTTTACACTAGAGTTGAACTAGCTCTATAGCCTAGTAAAAATAATTTTACACTAGACTTGAACTAGCAATATAAGATAGTTCAAATAATTTTACACTAGAGATAAACTAGCTCTATAAGCTAGTTGAAATAATTTTA
>NW_021301178.1:33745-35744 GCF_002162155.2 Triticum dicoccoides
TTTACACTAGAGTTGAACTAGCTCTATAAGCTAGTTCAAATAAATTTACACTAGAGTTGAACTAGCTCTATAGCCTAGTAAAAATAATTTTACACTAGAGTTGAACTAGCAATATAAGATAGTTCAAATAATTTTACACTAGAGATAAACTAGCTCTATAAGCTAGTTGAAATAATTTTACACTAGAGTTGCAATAGCTCTATATCCTAGTACAAATAATTTTACACTAGAGTTGAGCTAGCTCTATAAGCTAGTTCAAATAATCTTACACTACAGTTGAACTAGCTCTATAAGCTAGTTCAAATAATTTTACACCGGAGTTGAGCAAGCTCTATAGCCTAGTACAAATAATTTTACACTAGAGTTGAAGTAGCTCTATAAGCTAGTAAAAATAATTTTACACTAGAGTTGATCTGGCTCTTTAAGCTAGTTCGAACAATTTTACACTAGAGTTGAACTAGCTCTATATCCTAGTACAAACAATTTTACACTAGATTTAAACTAGCTCTATAAGCTAGTTCAAATAATTTTACACTAGAGTTGTACTAGCTCTATAAGCTAGTTGAAATAATTTTACACTAGAGTTGAACTAGCTATATAGCCTAGTACAAATAATTTTACGCTAGAGTTGAACTAGTTCTATAAGCTAGTTCAAATAATTTCACCCTGGAGTTGAACTAGCTCTATAGCCTAGTACAAATAATTTTACACTAGAGTTGAACTAGCTCTATAGCCTAGTACAAATAATTTTCCACTAGAGTTGAACTAGCTCTATAAGCTAGTTAAAATAATTTTACAATAGAGTTGACCTAGCTCTATAGCCTAATAAAAATGATTTTACACTAGAGTTGAACTAGTACTATAGCCTATTATAGATGAGTTTACACTAGAGTTGAACTAGCTCTATAAGCTAGTTCAAATAATTTTACACTAGAGTTGAACTAGCTCTATAGCCTAGTACAAATAATTTTACACTACAGTTGAACTAGCTCTATAAGCTAGTTCAAATAATTTTACATTAGAGTTGAACTAGCAATATAGCCTAGTACAAATAATTTTACACTAGAGTTGAACTAGCTCTATAGCCTAGTATAAATAATTTTACACTAGAGTTGAACTAGCTCTATAAGCTAGTTAAAATAATTTTACACTATAGTTGAACTAGCTCTATAGCCTAGTACAAAGAATTTTACAGTAGAGTTGAACTAGCTCCATAAGCTAGTTCAAATAATTTTACACTAGAGTTGAACTAGCTCTATAGCCTAGTAAAAATAATTTTACACTAGAGTTGAACTAGCTCTATAAGCTAGTTCAAATAATTTGACACCAGAGTTTAACTAGCTCTATAAGCTAGTTCAAACAATTTTACACTAGAGTTGAACGACCTCTATAGCCTAGTACAAATAATTTTACACTAGAGTTGAACTAGTTCTATAAGCTAGTTCAAATAATTTCACCCTGGAGTTGAACTAGCTCTATAGCCTAGTACAAATAATTTTACGCTAGAGTTGAACTAGTTCTATAAGCTAGTTCAACTAATTTCACCCTGGAGTTGAACTAGCTCTGTAGCCTAGTACAAATAATTTTACACTAGAGTTGAACTAACTCTATAAGCTAGTTCAAATAATTTGACACTAGAGTTTAACTAGCTCTATAAGCTAGTTCAAATAATTTTACACTAGAGTTGAACCAGCTCTATAGCATAGTACAAATATTTTTACACTAGAGTTGAACTAGCTCTATAAGCTAGTTCAAATAATTTTACACTAGAGTTGAACTAGCTCTATAAGCTAGTTCAAATAATTTTACACTAGAGTTGAACTAGCTCTATATCCTAGTAAAAATAATTTTACACTAGATTGAACTAGCTCTATAAGCTAGTTTAAATAATTTTACACTAGAGTTGAACTAGGTCATAGCCTAGTATAAAGAATTTTACACTAGAGTTGAACTAGCTCTATAGCCTAGTATAAATAATTTTACACTAGATTCGAACTAG
>NW_021301178.1:37036-40867 GCF_002162155.2 Triticum dicoccoides
AAATAATTTTACGCTAGAGTTGAACTAGTTCTATAAGCTAGTTCAAATAATTTCACCCTAGAGTTGAACTATCTCTATAGCCTAGTACAAATAATTTTACACTAGAGTTGAACTAGCTCTATAGCCTAGTACAAATAATTTTACACTAGAGTTGAACTAGCTCTATAAGCTAGTTAAAATAATTTTACAATAGAGTTGACCTAGCTCTATATCCTAATAAAAATGATTTTACACTAGAGTTGAACTAGTACTATAGCCTATTACAGATGAGTTTACACTAGAGTTGAACTAGCTCTATAAGGTAGTTCAAATAATTTTACACTAGAGTTGAACTAGCAATATAGCCTAGTACAAATAATTTTACACTAGAGTTGAACTAGTTCTATAGCCTATTACAAATGATTTTACACTAGAGTTGAACTAGCTCTATAAGCTAGTTCAAATAATTTTACACTAGAGTTGGACTAGCTCTATAGCCTACTACAAATAATTTTACACTAGAGTTGAACTAGCACTATAAGCTAGTTAAAATAATTTTACACTAGAGTTGAGCCAGCTCTATAAGCTAGTTCAAATAATTTTACACTAGAGTTGAACTAGCTCGATAAGCAAGTTAAAATAATTTTACAATAGAGTTGACCTAGCTGTATAGCCTAGTACAAATAATTTTACAGTAGAGCTGGACTAGCTCTACAAGATAGTTCAAATAATTTTACACTAGAGTTGAACTAGCTCTATAGCCTAGTACAAATAATTTTACACTAAAATTGAACTAGCTCTATAAGCTAGTTGAAATAATTTTACACTAGAGTTGAGCCAGCTCTATAAGCTAGTTCAAATAATTTTACACTAGAGTTGAACTAGCTCTATAAGCTAGTTGAAATAAATTTTTCACTAGAGTTGCACTATCTCTATAGCCTAGTACAAATAATTTGACACTAGCGTTGAACTAGCTCTATAAGCTAGTTCAAATAATTTTACACTCGAGTTGAACTAGCTCTATAGCCTAGTACAAATAATTTTACACTAGAGTTGAACTAGCACTATAAGCTAGTTCAAATAATTTTACACTAGAGTTGAACTAGCTCTATAGCCTAGTACAAATAATTTTACACTAGAGTTGATCTAGCTCTATAAGCTAGTTCAAATAATTTTACACTAGAGTTGACCTAGCACTATAGCCTAATACAAATGATTTTACACTAGAGTTTAACTAGTTCTATAGCCTATTACAAATGATTTTACACTAGAGTTGAACTAGCTCTATAAGCTAGTTCAAATAATTTTACACTAGAGTTGAACTAGCTATATAGCCTAGTATAAATAATTTTACACTAGAGTTGAACTAGTACTATAAGCTAGTTTAAATAATTTTACACTAGAGTTAAACTAGCTCTATAGCCTAGTACAAATAATTTTACACTAGAGTTGATCTAGTTCTATAGCCTATTACAAATGATTTTACACTAGAGTTGACCTAGCTCTATAGCCTAATACAAATGATTTTACACTATAGTTGAACTAGTTCTATAGACTATTACAAATGATTTTACACTAGAGTTGAACTAGCTCTATAAGCTAGTTCAAATAATTTTACACTAGAGTCGGACTAGCTCTATAGCCTACTACAAATAATTTTACACTAGAGTTGAACTAGCACTATAATCTAGTTGAAATAATTTTACACTAGAGTTGAGCCAGCTCTATAAGCTAGTTCAAATAATTTTACACTAGAGTTGAACTAGCTCTATAAGCAAGTTAAAATAATTTTACACTAGTGTTGAACTAGCTCTATAGCCTAGTATAAATAATTTTACACTGGAGTTGAACTAGCTCCATAAGCTAGTTCAAATAATTTTACACTAGAGTTGAACTAGCTCTATAGCCTAGTACAAATAATTTTACACTAGAGTTGAACTAGTTCTATAAGCTAGTTCAAATAATTTCACCCTGGAGTTGAACTAGCTCTATAGCCTAGTACAAATAATTTTACGCTAGAGTTGAACTAGTTCTATAAGCTAGTTCAAATAATTTCACCCTGGAGTTGAACTAGCTCTATAGCCTAGTACAAATAATTTTACACTAGAGTTGAACTAGCTCTATAAGCTAGTTCAAATAATTTGACACTAGAGTTTAACTAGCTCTATAAGCTAGTTCAAATAATTTTACACTAGAGTTGAACTAGCTCTATAGCATAGTACAAATATTTTTACACTAGAGTTGAACTAGCTCTATAAGCTAGTTCAAATAATTTTACACTAGTGTTGAACTAGCTCTATATCCTAGTACAAATAATTTTACACTAGAGTTGAACTAGCTCTATAAGCTAGTTGAAATAATTTTACACTAGAGTTGAACTAGCAATATAGCCTAGTACAAATAATTTTACACTAGAGTTGAACTAGCTCTATAAGCTAGTTCAAATAAATTTACACTAGACTTGAACTAGCTCTATAAGCTAGTTAAAATAATTTTACACTATAGTTGAACTAGCTCTATAGCCTAGTACAAAGAATTTTACAGTAGAGTTGAACTAGCTCCATAAGCTAGTTCAAATAATTTTACACTAGAGTTGAACTAGCTCTATAGCCTAGTACAAATAATTTTACACTAGAGTTGAACTAGCTCTATAAGCTAGTTCAAATAATTTGACACTACACTTTAACTAGCTCTATAAGCTAGTTCAAATAATTTTACACTAGAGTTGAACTAGCTATATATCCTAGTACAAATAATTTTACGCTAGAGTTGAACTAGTTCTATAAGCTAGTTCAAATAATTTCACCCTGGAGTTGAACTATCTCTATAGCCTAGTACAAATAATTTTACACTAGAGTTGAACTAGCTCTATAGCCTAGTACAAATAATTTTACACTAGAGTTGAACTAGCTCTGTAAGCTAGTTAAAATAATTTTACAATAGAGTTGACCTAGATCTCTAGCCTAATAAAAATGATTTTACACTAGAGTTGAACTAGTACTATAGCCTATTACAGATGAGTTTACACTAGAGTTGAACTAGCTCTATAAGCTAGTTCAAATAATTTTACACTAGAGTTGAACTAGCTCTATAGCCTACTACAAATAATTTTACACTAGAGTTGAACTAGCACTATAAGCTAGTTCAAATAATTTTACACTAGAGTTGAACTAGCTCTATAGCCTAGTACAAATAATTTTACACTAGAGTTGAACTAGCTCTATAGCCTAGTACAAATTATTTTACACTAGAGTTGAACTAGTTCTATAAGCTAGTTCAAATAATTTCACCCTGGAGTTGAACTAGCTCTATAGCCTAGTACAAATAATTTTACGCTAGAGTTGAACTAGTTCTATAAGCTAGTTCAAATAATTTCACCCTGGAGTTGAACTAGCTCTATAGCCTAGTACAAATAATTTTACACTAGAGTTGAACTAGATCTATAAGCGAGTTCAAATAATTTGACACTAGAGTTTAACTAGCTCTATAAGCTAGTTCAAATAATTTTACACTAGAGTTGAACTAGCTCTATAGCATAGTACAAATATTTTTACACTAGAGTTGAACTACCTCTATAAGCTAGTTCAAATAATTTTACACTAGAGTTGAACTAGCTCTATAAGCTAGTTCAAATAATTTTACACTAGAGTTGAACTAGCTCTATATCCTAGTACAAATAATTTTACACTAGAGTTGAACTAGCTCTATAAGCTAGTTGAAATAATTTTACACTAGAGTTGAACTAGCAATATAGCCTAGTACAAATAATTTTACACTAGAGTTTAACTAGCTCTATAAGCTAGTTCAAATAATTTTACACTGGAGTTGAACTAGCTCTATAGCATAGTACAA
>NW_021301178.1:41221-42510 GCF_002162155.2 Triticum dicoccoides
GTACAAATATTTTTACACTAGAGTTGAACTAGCTCTATAAGCTAGTTCAAATAATTTTACACTAGAGTTTAACTAGCTCTATAAGCTAGTTCAAATAATTTTACACTAGAGTTGAACTAGCTCTATATCCTAGTACAAATAATTTTACACTATAGTTGAACTAGCAATATAGCCTAATACAAATAATTTTACACTAGAGTTGAACTAGCTCTATAAGCTAGATCAAATAAATTTACACTAGAGTTGAACTAGCTCTATAAGCTAGTTAAAATAATTTTACACTATAGTTGAACTAGCTCTATAGCCTAGTACAAAGAATTTTACAATAGAGTTGAACTAGCTCCATAAGCTAGTTCAAATAATTTTACACTAGAGTTGAACTAGCTCTATAGCCTAGTACAAATAATTTTACACTAGAGTTGAACTAGCTCTATAAGCTAGTTCAAATAATTTGACACTACATTTTAACTAGCTCTATAAGCTAGTTCAAATAATTTTACACTAGAGTTGAACTAGCTATATATCCTAGTACAAATAATTTTACGCTAGAGTTGAACTAGTTCTATAAGCTAGTTCAAATAATTTCACCCTGGAGTTGAACTATCTCTATAGCCTAGTACAAATAATTTTACACTAGAGTTGAACTAGCTCTATAGCCTAGTACAAATAATTTTACACTAGAGTTGAACTAGCTCTATAAGCTAGTTAAAATAATTTTACAATAGAGTTGACCTAGTTCTATAGCCTAATAAAAATGATTTTACACTAGAGTTGAACTAGTACTATAGCCTATTACAGATGAGTTTACAATAGAGTTGAACTAGCTCTATAAGCTAGTTCAAATAATTTTACACTAGAGTTGAACTAGCTCTATAGCCTACTACAAATAATTTTACACTAGAGTTGAACTAGCACTATAAGCTAGTTCAAATAATTTTACACTAGAGTTGAACTAGCTCTATAGCCTAGTACAAATAATTTTACACTAGAGTTGAACTAGCTCTATAGCCTATTACAAATTATTTTACACTAGAGTTGAACTAGTTCTATAAGCTAGTTCAAATAATTTCACCCTGGAGTTGAACTAGCTCTATAGCCTAGTACAAATAATTTTACGCTAGAGTTGAACTAGTTCTATAAGCTAGTTCAAATAATTTCACCCTGGAGTTGAACTAGCTCTATAGCCTAGTACAAATAATTTTACACTAGAGTTGAACTAGATCTATAAGCTAGTTCAAATAATTTGACACTAGAGTTTAACTAGCTCTATAAGCTAGTTCAAATAATTT
>NW_021301178.1:42520-44681 GCF_002162155.2 Triticum dicoccoides
CCTATTACAAATGATTTTACACTAGAGTTGAACTAGCTCTATAAGCTAGTTCAAATAATTTTACACTAGAGTTGAACTAGCTCTATAGCCTACTACAAATAATTTTACACTAGAGTTGAACTAGCACTATAAGCTAGTTCAAATAATTTTACACTAGTGCTAAACTAGCTCTATAAGCTAGTTGAAATAAATTTTTCACTAGAGTTGCACTAGCTCTATAGCCTACTACAAATAATTTTACACTAGAGTTGAACTAGCACTATAAGCTAGTTCAAATAATTTTACACTAGAGTTGAACTAGCTCTGTAAGCTAGTTGAAATGAATTTTTCACTAGAGTTGCACTAGCTCTATAGCCTAGTACAAATAATTTGACACTAGCGTTGAACTAGCTCTATAAGCTAGTTCATATAATTTTACACTGGAGTTGAACTAGCGTTATAGACTAGTACAAATAATTTTACACTAGAGTTGAACTAGCTCTATAAGCTAGTTAAAATAATTTTACAATAGAGTTGACCTAGCTCTATAGCCTAATACAAATGATTTTACACTAGGGTTGAACTAGTTTTATTGCCTATTACAAATGATTTTACACTAGAGTTGACCTAGCTCTATAAGCTAGTTCAAATAATTGTACACTAGAGTTGAACTACCTCTATAGCCTACTACAAATAATATTACACTAGAGTTGAACTAGCACTATAAGCTAGTTCAAATAATTTTACACTAGAGTTGAACTAGCTCTATAAGCTAGTTGAAATAAATTTTTCACTAGAGTTGCACTAGCTCTATAGCCTAGTACAAATAATTTGACACTAGCGTTGAACTAGCTCTATAAGCTAGTTCAAATAATTTTACACTCGAGTTGAACTAGCTCTATAGCCTAGTACAAATAATTTTACACTAGAGTTGAACTAGCTCTATAAGCTAGTTCAAATAATTTCACACTAGAGTTGAACTAGCACTATAGCCTAGTAAAATAATTTTACACTAGAGTTGAACTAGCTCTATAGCCTTGTACAAATAATTTTACACTAGAGTTGAGCTAGCTCTGTAAGCTAGTTCAAATAATTTTACACTAGTGTTCAACTAGCTCTATAGCCTAGTACAAATAATTTTACACTAGAGTTGAACTAGGTCTATAAGCTAGTTAAAATATTTTTACAATAGAGTTGACCTAGATCTATAGCCTAATACAAATGATTTTACACTAGAGTTGAACTAGTTCTATAGCCTCTTACAAATGATTTTACACTAGAGTTGTACTAGCTCTATAAGCTAGTTCAAATAATTTTACAGTAGAGTTGAACTAGCTCTATAGCCTACTACAAATAATTTTACACTAGAGTTGAACTAGCACTATAAGCTAGTTCAAACAATTTTACACTAGAGTTGAACTAGCTCTATAGCCTAGTACAAATAATTTTACACTAGAGTTGAACTAGCAATATAGCCTAGTACAAATAATTTACACTAGAGTTTAACTAGCTCTATAAACTAGTTCAAATAATTTTACACTAGAGTTGAACTAGCTCTATTGTCTAGTACAAAGAATTTTACACTAGAGTTGAACTAGGTCTATAAGCTAGTTCAAATAATTTTACACTAGAGTTGAACTAGCTCTATAGACTAGTACAAATAATTTTACACTACAATTCAACTAGATCTATAAGCTAGTTGAAATAATTTTACACTAGATTTGAGCTAGCTCTATAAGCTAGTTCAAATAATTTTACACTAGAGTTGACCTAGCTCTATAAGCTAGTTCAAATAATTGTACACTAGAGTTGAACTACCTCTATAGCCTACTACAAATAATATTACACTAGAGTTGAACTAGCACTATAAGCTAGTTCAAATAATTTTACACTAGAGTTGAACTAGCTCTATAAGCTAGTTGAAATAAATTTTTCACTAGAGTTGCACTAGCTCTATAGCCTAGTACAAATAATTTGACACTAGCGTTGAACTAGCTCTATAAGCTAGTTCAAATAATTTTACACTCGAGTTGAACTAGCTCTATAGCCTAGTACAAATAATTTTACACTAGAGTTGAACTAGCTCTATAAGCTAGTTCAAATAATTTCACACTAGAGTTGAACTAGCACTATAGCCTAGTACAAATAATTTTACACTAGAGTTGAACTAGCTCTATAGCCT
>NW_021301178.1:44691-45231 GCF_002162155.2 Triticum dicoccoides
TTGAACTAGCTCTATATGCTAGTTCAAATAATTTTACACTCGAGTTGAACTAGCTCTCTAGCCTAGTACAAATAATTTTACACTGGAGTTGAACTAGCTCTATAAGCTAGTTAAAATAATTTTACACTAGAGTTGAACTAGCTCTTACACTAGAGTTGAACTAGCTCTATAGGCTAGTACAAATAATTTTACACTACAATTGAACTAGCTCTATAAGCTAGTTGAAATAATTTTACACTAGAGTTGAACTAGCTATATAGCCTAGTACAAATAATTTTATGCTAGAGTTTAACTAGTTCCATAAGCTAGTTCAAATAATTTCACACTAGAGTTGAACTAGCTCTATAGCCTAGTACAAATAATTTTACACTAGAGTTGAACTAGCTCTATAAGCTAGTTCAAATAATTTCACACTAGAGTTGAACTAGCTCTATAGCCTAGTACATAATTTTACACTAAAGTTGAACTAGATCTATAGCCTAGTACAAATAATTTTACATTAGAGTTGAACTAGCTCTTTAAGCTAGTTCACATAATTTT
>NW_021301178.1:48086-48746 GCF_002162155.2 Triticum dicoccoides
CTAGAGTTGAACTAGCTCTATAGCCTAGTACAAATAATTTTACACTAAAGTTGAACTAGCTCTATAGCCTAGTACAAATAATTTTACACTAGAGTTGAACTAGCTCTTTAAGCTAGTTCACATAATTTTACACTAGAGTTGAACAAGCTCTATAGCCAAGTACAAATAATTTTACACTAGAGTTGAACTAGCTCTATAGCCTAATACAAATAATTTTACACTAGAGTTGAACTAGCTCTATAAGCTAGTTCAAATAATTTTACATTAGAGTTGAACTAGCTCTATATCCTAGTACAAATAATTTTACACTAGAGTTGAACTAGCTATATAAGCTAGTTCACATAATTTTACACTAGAGTTGAACTAGATCTATAGCCTAGTACAAATGATTTTACACTACAATTGAACTAGCTCTTTAAGCTAGTTGAAATAATTTTACACTAGAGTTGAGCTAGCTCTATTAGCTAGTTCAAATAATTTTACACTAGAGTTGAACTATCTCTATAAGCTAGTGGAAATAATTTTACACTAGAGTTGAGCTAGCTCTATAAGCTAGTTCAAATAATTTTACACTAGAGTTGAACTAGCTCTATAGCCTAGTACAAATCATTTTACACTAGAGTTGAACTAGCTCTATAAGCTAGTTAAAATAATTTTACA
>NW_021301178.1:49560-50963 GCF_002162155.2 Triticum dicoccoides
TTTTACATTAGAGTTGCACAAGCTCTATAGCCAAGTACAACTAATTTTCACTAGAGTTGAACTAGCTCTATAGCCTAATACAAATAATTTTACACTAGAGTTGAACTAGCTCTATAAGCTAGTTCAAATAATTTTACATTAGAGTTGAACTAGCTCTATAACCTAGTACAAATAATTTTACACTAGAGTTGAACTAGCTATATAAGCTAGTTCAAATAATTTTACACTAGAGTTGAACTATCTCTATAGCCTAGTACAAATAATTTTACACTAGAGTTGAGCTAGCTCTATAACCTAGTTCAAATAATTTTACCCTAGAGTTGAACTATCTCTATAAGCTAGTTGAAATAATTTTACACTAGAGTTGAGCTAGCTCTGTAAGCTAGTTCAAATAATTTTACACTAGAGTTGAACTAGCTCTATAGCCTAGTACAAATAATTTTACACTAGAGTTGAACTAGCTCTATTATCTAGTTAAAATAATTTTACACTAGAGTTGAACTAGCTCTATAACCTAGTACAATGAATTTTACACTAGAGAAGAACTAGCTCAATAGCCTAGTACAAATAATTTTACTGTAGTGTTGAACTAGCTCTATAGCCTAGTATAAATAATTTTACACTAGAGTTGAACTAGCTCCATAAGCTAGTTCAAATAATTTTACACTAGTGTTGAACTAGCTCTATAGCCTAGTGTAAGTAATTTTACACTAGAGTTGAACTAGCTCCATAAGCTAGTTCAAATAATTTTACACTAGAGTTGAACTAGCTCTATAGCCTAGTACAAATAATTTTACACTAGAGTTGAACTAGCAATATAAGGTAGTTCAAATACTTTTACACTAGAGTTGAACTACCTCTATAAGCTAGTTGAAATAATTTTACACTAGAGTTGCACTAGCTCTATAGCCTAGTACAAATAATTTTACACTAGAGTTGATCTAGCTCTATAATCTAGTTCAAATAATTTTACACTACAGTTGAACTAGCTCTATAAGCTAGTTCAAATAATTTTATACCAGAGTTGAACTAGCTCTATAGCCTAGTACAAATAATTTTACACTAGAGTTGAACTAGCTATATAAGCTAGTTCAAATAATTTTACACTAGAGTTGAACTATCTCTATAGCCTAGTACAAATAATTTTAGACTAGAGTTGCAAACGCTCTATAGCCAAGTACAACTAATTTTACACTAGAGTTGAACTAGCTCTATAGCCTAATACAAATAATTTTACACTAGAGTTGAACTAGCTCTATAAGCTAGTTCATATAATTTTACATTAGAGTTGAACTAGCTCTATAACCTAGTACAAATAATTTTACACTAGAGTTGAACTAGCTATATAAGCTAGTTCAAATAATTTTACATTAGAGTTGAACTACCTCTATAACCTAGTACAA
>NW_021301178.1:56334-57783 GCF_002162155.2 Triticum dicoccoides
TAGCTCTATAGCCTAATACAAATAATTTTACACTAGAGTTGAACTAGCTCTATAAGCTAGTTCAAACAATTTTACATTAGAGTTGAACTAGCTCTATAACCTAGTACAAATAATTTTACACTAGAGCTGAACTAGCTATATAAGCTAGTTCAAATAGAGTTGAACTATCTCTATAGCCTAGTACAAATAATTTTACACTAGAGTTGAGCTAGCTCTATAAGCTAGTTCAAATAATTTTACCCTAGAGTTGAACTATCTCTATAAGCTAGTTGAAATAATTTTACACTAGAGTTGAGCTAGCTCTATAAGCTAGTTCAAATAATTTTACACTAGAGTTGAACTAGCTCTATAGCCTAGTACAAATAATTTTAGACTAGAGTTGAACTAGCTCTATTATCTAGTTAAAATAATTTTACACTAGAGTTGAACTAGCTCTATAACCTAGTACAATGAATTTTACACTAGAGAAGAACTAGCTCAATAGCCTAGTACAAATACTTTTACTCTAGTGTTGAACTAGCTCTATAGCCTAGTATAAATAATTTTACACTAGAGTTGAACTAGCTCCATAAGCTAGTTCAAATAATTTTACACTAGCGTTGAACTAGCTCTATAGCCTAGTATAAGTAATTTTACACTAGAGTTGAACTAGCTCCATAAGCTAGTTCAAATAATTTTACACTAGAGTTGAACTAGCTCTATAGCCTAGTACGATAATTTTACACTAGAGTTGAACTAGCAATATAAGATAGTTCAAATAATTTTACACTAGAGTTGAACTAGCTCTATAAGTTAGTTGAAATAATTTTACACTAGAGTTGCACTAGCTCTATAGCCTAGTACAAATAATTTTACACTTGAGTTGATCTAGCTCTATAATCTAGTTCAAATAATTTTACACTACAGCTGAACTAGCTCTATAAGCTAGTTCAAATAATTTTATACCAGAGTTGAACTAGCTCTATAGCCTAGTACAAATAATTTTACACTAGAGTTGAACTAGCTCTATAAGCTAGTTAAAATAATTTTACACTAGAGTTGAGCTAGCTCTATAAGCATGTTGAAATAATTTTACACTAGAGTTGAACTAGCTCTATAGGCTAGTCAAATAATTTTACACTAGAGTCGAACTAGCTCTATAGCCTAGTACAAATAATTTTACACTAGAGTTGAACTAGCTCTTTAAGCTAGTTCAAATAATTTTACACTAGAGTTGAACAAGCTCTATAGCAAAGTACAAATAATTTTACACTAGAGTTGAACTAGCTCTATAGCCTAATACAAATAATTTTACACTAGAGTTGAACTAGCTCTATAAGCTAGTTCAAATAATTTTACATTAGAGTTGAACTAGCTCTATAGCCTAGTACAAATAATTTTACACTAGAGTTGAACTATCTATATAAGCTAGTTCAAATAATTTTACACTAGAGTCGAACTAGCTCTATA
>NW_021301178.1:58066-58978 GCF_002162155.2 Triticum dicoccoides
AGAATTTTACACTAGAGTAGAACTAGCTCAATAGCCTAGTACAAATAATTTTACACTAGTGTTGAACTAGCTCTATAGACTATTATAAATAATTTTACACTAGAGTTGAACTAGCTCCATAAGCTAGTTCAAATAATTTTACACTAGTGTTGAACTAGCTCTATAGCCTAGTATAAATAATTTTACACTAGTGTTGAACTAGCTCTATAGCCTAGTATAAGTAATTTTACACTAGAGTTGAACTAGCTCCATAAGCTAGTTCAAATAATTTTACACTAGAGTTGAACTAGCTCTATAGCCTAGTACAATAATTTTACACTAGAGTTGAACTAGCAATATAAGATAGTTCAAATAATTTTACACTAGAGTTGAACTAGCTCTATAAGTTAGTTGAAATAATTTTACACTAGAGTTGCACTAGCTCTATAGCCTAGTACAAATAATTTTACACTTGAGTTGATCTAGCTCTATAATCTAGTTCAAATAATTTTACACTACAGTTGAACTAGCTCTATAAGCTAGTTCAAATAATTTTATACCAGAGTTGAACTAGCTCTATAGCCTAGTACAAATAATTTTACACTAGAGTTGAACTAGCTCTATAAGCTAGTTAAAATAATTTTACACTAGAGTTGAGCTAGCTCTATAAGCATGTTGAAATAATTTTACACTAGAGTTGAACTAGCTCTATAGGCTAGTCAAATAATTTTACACTAGAGTCGAACTAGCTCTATAGCCTAGTACAAATAATTTTACACTAGAGTTGAACTAGCTCTTTAAGCTAGTTCAAATAATTTTACACTAGAGTTGAACAAGCTCTATAGCAAAGTACAAATAATTTTACACTAGAGTTGAACTAGCTCTATAGCCTAATACAAATAATTTTACACTAGAGTTGAACTAGCTCTATAA
>NW_021301178.1:62137-62720 GCF_002162155.2 Triticum dicoccoides
TATAAGCTAGTTCAAATAATTGTACACTAGAGTTGAACTAGCTCTATAGCCTACTACAAATAATTTTACACTAGAGTTGAACTAGCACTATAAGCTAGTTCAAATAATTTTACACTAGAGTTGAACTAGCTCTATAAGCTAGTTGAAATAAATTTTTCACTAGAGTTGCACTAGCTCTATAGCCTAGTACAAATAATTTTACACTAGAGTTGAACTAGCACTATAAGCTAGTTCAAATAATTATACACTAGAGTTGAACTAGCACTATAAGCTAGTTCAAACAATTTTACAGTAGAGATGAACTAGCTCTATAGCCTAGTACAAATAATTTTACACTAGAGTTGAACTAGCAATATAGCCTAGTACAAATAATTTACACTAGAGTTTAACTAGCTCTATAAACTAGTTCAAATAATTTTACACTAGAGTTGAACTAGCTCAATTGTCTAGTACAAAGAATTTTACACTAGAGTTGAACTAGGTCTATAAGCTAGATCAAATAATTTTACACTAGAGTTGAGCTAGCTCTATAAGATAGTTCAAATAATTTTACACTAGAGTTGAACTAGCTCTATAGCCTAGT
>NW_021301178.1:67755-69009 GCF_002162155.2 Triticum dicoccoides
ATTTTACACTAGAGTTGAACTAGTTCTATAGCCTATTACAAATGATTTTACACTAGAGTTGAACTAGCTCTATAAGCTAGTTCAAATAATTTTACACTAGAGTTGAACTAGCTCTATAGCCTACTACAAATAATTTTACACTAGAGTTGAACTAGCACTATAAGCTAGTTCAAATAATTTTACACTAGAGTTGAACTAGCTCTATAAGCTAGTTGAAATAAATTTTTCACTAGAGTTGTACTAGCTCTATAGCCTAGCACAAATAATTTTACACTAGAGTTGAACTAGCACTATAAGCTAGTTCAAATAATTTTACACTAGAGTTGAACTAGCACTATAAGCTAGTTCAAACAATTTTACAGTAGAGTTGTACTAGCTCTATAGCCTAGTACAAATAATTTTACACTAGAGTTGAACTAGCCATATAGCCTAGTACAAATAATTTACACTAGAGTTTAACTAGCTCTATAAACTAGTTCAAATAATTTTACACTAGAGTTGAACTAGCTCTATTTCCTAGTACAAAGAATTTTACACTAGAGTTGAAGTAGCTCTATAAGCTAGTTCAAATAATTTTACACTAGAGTTGAACTAGCTCTATAGCCTAGTACAAATAATTTTACACTACAATTAAACTAGATCTATAAGCTAGTTGAAATAATTTTACACTAGAGTTGAGCTAGCTCTATAAGCTAGTTCAAATAATTTTACAGTAGAGTTGAACTAGCTCTATAGCCCAGTACAAATAATTTTACACTAGAGTTGAACTAGCTCTATAAGCTAGTTAAAATAATTTTACAATAGAGTTGACCTAGCTCTATAGCCTAATACAAATGATTTTACACTAGAGTTGAACTAGTTCTATAGCCTATTACAAATGATTTTACACTAGAGTTGACCTAGCTCTATAAGCTAGTTCAAATAATTTTACACTAGAGTTGAACTAGCTCTATAGCCTACTACAAATAATTTTACACTAGAGTTGAACTAGCACTATAAGCTAGTTCAAATAATTTTACACTAGTGCTAAACTAGCTCTATAAGCTAGTTGAAATAAATTTTTCACTAGAGTTGCACTAGCTCTATAGCCTACTACAAATAATTTTACACTAGAGTTGAACTAGCACTATAAGCTAGTTCAAATAATTTTACACTAGAGTTGAACTAGCTCTGTAAGCTAGTTGAAATGAATTTTTCACTAGAGTTGCACTAGCTCTATAGCCTAGTACAAATAATTTGACACTAGCGTTGAAC
>NW_021301179.1:0-3241 GCF_002162155.2 Triticum dicoccoides
TTTCAATGGTGAACATCACTATGTTGATCATATCTACTATATGATTCACGCTCGACCTTTCGGTCTCCGTGTTCCGAGGCCATATCTGCATATGCTAGGCTCGTCAAGTTTAACCTGAGTATTCTGCGTGTGCAAAACTGGCTTGCACCCGTTGTAGATGGACGTAGAGCTTATCACACCCGATCATCACGTGGTGTCTGGGCACGACGAACTTTGGCAACGGTGCATACTCAGGGAGAACACTTCTTGATAATTTTAGTGAGAGATCATCTTAAAATGCTACCGTCAATCAAAGCAAGATAAGATGCATAAAGGATAAACATCACATGCAATCAATATAAGTGATATGATATGGCCATCATCATCTTGTGCTTGTGATCTCCATCTCCGAAGCACCATCATGATCACCATCGTCACCGGCGCGACACCTTGATCTCCATCGTAGCATCGTTGTCGTCTTGCCAACTATTGCTTCTACGACTATCGCTACCGCTTAGTGATAAAATAAAGCAATTACAGGGCGTTTGCATTTCATACAATAAAGCGACAACCATATGGCTCCTGCCAGTTGCCGATAACTTTGGTTACAAAACATGATCATCTCATCCAATAAAATATAGCATCACGTCTTGACCATATCACATCACAACATGCCCTTCAAAAACAAGTTAGACGTCCTCTACTTTGTTGTTGCAAATTTTACATGGCTGCTACGGGCTTTTAGCAAGAACCGTTCTTACCTACGCATAAAAACCACAACGATAGTTTGTCAAGTTGGTGCTATTTTAACCTTCACAAGGACTGGGCGTAGCCACACTCGATTCAGCTAAAGTGAGAGAGAGAGACACCCGCCAGCCACCTTTAAGCACGAGTGCTCGTAACGGTGAAACCAGTCTCGCGTAAGCATACGCGTAATGTCGGTCCGGGCCGCTTCATCTCACAATACCGGCGAACCAAAGTATGACATGCTGGTAAGCAGTATGACTTGTATCGCCCACAACTCACTTGTGTTCTACTCATGCATATAACATCAAGGCATAAAACCAGGCTCGGATGCCACTGTAGGGGAACGTAGTAATTTCAAAAAAATTCCTACGCACACGCAAGATCATGGTGATGCATAGCAACGAGAGGGGAGAGTGTACGTCCACGTACCCTCATAGACCGTAAGCGGAAGCGTTATGACAACGCGGTTGATGTAGTCGTACGTCTTCACGATCCGACCGATCCAAGCACCGAACGTACGGCACCTTCGAGTTCAGCGCACGTTCAGCTCGATGACTATCCCCGGGCTCCGATCCAGCAAAGCTTCGGGGATGAGTTCCGTCAGCACGACGGCGTGGTGACGATGATGATGTTCTACCGGTGCAGGGCTTCGCCTAAACTCCGCGACGATATGACCGAGGTGGAATATGGTGGAGGGGGGCACCGCACACGGCTAAGGAACGATCCGTAGATCAACTTGTGTGTCTATGGGGTGCCCCCTGCCCTCGTATATAAAGGAGGGAGGGGGAGGCCGGCCGACCCTTGTTGGGCGCGCCAGGAGGAGGAGTCCTCCTCCTAGTAGGAGTAGGACTCCTCCTTTCCTACTCCTACTAGGAGGGGAAGGAAGGGGGAGAGGAGGGGAAGGAAAGAGGGGGGCGCAGCCCCCCCCCCCCTCCTAGTCCAATTCGGACCAGCGGGAGAGGGGGCGCGCGGCCTTTCCTGGCCGCCCCTCTCTCTTCCCACCAAGGGCCATGTGGCCCATTAACTCTCCGGGGGGTCCGGTAACCCTCCGGCACTCCGGTTTTCTCCGAAATCACCCGGAACACTTCCCGTGTCCGAATATAGTCGTCCAATATATCAATCTTTATGTCTCGACCATTTTGAGACTCCTCGTCATGTCCGTGATCACATCCGGGACTCTGAACAAACTTCGGTACATCAAAACTTGTAAACTCATAATAAAATTGTCATCGTAACGTTAAGCGTGCGGACCCTGCGGGTTCGAGTGTAGACATGACCTAGAACTATTCTCGGTCAATAACCAATAGCAGAACCTGGATGCCCATATTGGTTCCTACATATTCTACGAAGATCTTTATCGGTCAAACCGCAAAACAACGTACGTTGTTCCCTTTGTCATCGGTATGTTACTTGCCCGAGATTTGATCGTCGGTATCCAATACCTAGTTCAATCTCGTTACTGGCAAGTCTCTTTACTCGTTCTGTAACACATCATCTTATAACTAACTCATTAGTTACAATGCTTGCAAGGCTTAGGTGATGAGTATTACCGGGAGGGCCCAGAGATACCTCTCCGACAATCGGAGTGACAAAACCTAATCTCGAATTATGCCAACCCAACATGTACCTTCAGAAACACCTGTAGAGCACCTTTATAATCACCCAGTTATGTTGTGACGTTTGGTAGCACACAAAGTGTTCTTCCGGTAAACGGGAGTTGCACAATCTCATAGTTGCAGGAACTTTGTATAAGTCATGAAGAAAGCAATAGCAACATACTAAACGATCAAGTGCTAGGCTAACAGAATGGGTCATGTCAATCACATCATTCTCCTAATGATGTGATCCCATTAATCAAATGACAACACATGTCTATGGTTAGGAAACATAACCATCTTTGATTAATGAGCTAGTCAAGTAGAGGCATACTAGTGACTTTATGTTTGTCTATGTATTCACACGTGTATCATGTTTCTGGTTAATACAATTCTAGCATGAATAATAAACATTTATCATGATATGAGGAAATAAATAATAACTTTATTATTGCCTCTAGGGCATATTTCCTTCAATAGCCATATCGGTGAACTTGTTAACAAATCTCGGTGTCGTGCTCATGTGATTGCTTGGTCCTCAGATGATCGACTATGCGCCTCCGGAGTTATTCTAACAGGAGATTCGTGATTTGGAGTGATGACCGATGAGGATTTGAGGAGAGACACAGAGAAGGGAGGCCGATGGCACGGGGAAGAGGAGGAGCGCGATGCAGGCGCAGAGGCAGATGAAGAATGGAGGTGGTGGCGCGAGGATGGTCGAGGGAGAGGAGAGGAGGTGTCGGCAGGAGAGAAGGGGCTCGGGGCTAGGTCTTGCCCTTCGTCCCGGTCAGTAGTGGTTGTGCCCTTTTTTAACCTGCCTACATCCCTTTTTACCCTCTCAGTTTTTTCTCTGTCACTCGAACAACAAAAACCGAAGAGCTAGAACACGCGAGGAGGCGCTATTCTCCCGCACCTTATTG
>NW_021301180.1:0-1258 GCF_002162155.2 Triticum dicoccoides
CGCATCGTCACCTCGTCCTTCGCCAGTCTCCGTTTATTCCGCAGCTCCTGCTGTGAGTTACAAATATGAGCAACGGCACCGGTATCAAATACCCAGGAGTTACTACGAGTACTGGTAAGGTACACATCAATCACATGTATATCAAATATACCTTTGGTGTTGCCGGCCTTCTTATCCGCTAAGTATTTGGGGCAGTTCCGCTTCCAGTGACCCTTCCCCTTGCAATAAAAGCACTCAGTCTCAGGCTTGGGTCCATTCTTTTACTTCTTCCCGGTAACTGGCTTACCAGGCGCGGCAACATCTTTGCCGTCCTTCTTGAAGTTCTTCTTACCCTTGCCCTTCTTGAACTTAGTGGTCTTATTGACCATCAACACTTGATGTTCTTTCTTGATTTCAGCCTCTGCTGACTTCAGCATCGAGAACACTTCAGGAATGGTCTTTTCCATTCCCTGCATGTTGTAGTTCATCACAAAGCTCTTGTAGCTTGGTGGGAGCAACTGGAGGATTCTGTCAATGACCGCCTCATCTGGGAGGTTAATGTTCAGCTGGGTCATACGGTTGTGCAACCCAGACATCTTCAGGATGTGCTCACTGACAGAACTGTTCTCCTCCATCTTACAACTGTAGAACTTGTCGGAGACATCATATCTCTCGACCCGGGCATGAGCTTGAAAAACTAGTTTCAGCTCTTCGAACATCTCATATGCTCCGTGATGCTCAAAACGCTTTTGGATCCCCGGTTCTAAGCTGTAAAGCATGCCGCACTGAACGAGGGAGTAATCATCAGCGCGAGACTACCAAGCATTCATAATGTCTTGGTTCTCTGGGACGGGAGCGTCACCTAGCGGTCCTTCTAGGACATATTGTTTCCTGGCAGCTATGAGGATGATCCTCAGGTTCCGGACCCAGTCCGTATAGTTGCTGCCATCATCTTTCAGCTTGGTTTTCTCTAGGAACGCGTTGAAGTTCATGTTGACATTAGCGTTGGCCATTGATCTACAAGACATATTTGCAAAGGTTTTAGACTAAGTTCATGATAATAAAGTTCTAATCAAATTATGAACTCCCACTTAGATTAGACATCCCTTTAGTCATCTAAGTGTTACACGATCCGAGTCGACTAGTCCGTGTCCGATCATCACGTGAGACGGACTAGTCATCGTCGGTGAACATTCTCATGTTGATCGTATCTTCCATACGACTCGTGTTCGACCTTTCGGTCTCCGTGTTCCGAGGCCATGTCTGCACATGCTAGGCT
>NW_021301181.1:0-1367 GCF_002162155.2 Triticum dicoccoides
CCCCTACCACCGCGGTAGTACCGCGTTGGGTCCTATTCCCTACTAGTCTCCTCTGCGCGGCAGTGCCGCTGGATGGTGCGGTAGTACCGCTGAACTAGCAGTAGTACCGCCCCCTCTTCGCGGTAGTACCGCCCTGTGCGGGGCTGGTTGGTGAGGGGCAACGGTTGGATTGTTGCCCCCGCTATAAAAGGGGGTCCTCTTCTTCTCTTTGACCTACCTCTTCCTCCTCAAGCTCCATTTATTGCTCAAGCTCCATTAAATGCTCCAAGCTCCATTTTCGCCCGATCTATCTCTCTAGCCAATCAAACTTGTTGATTTGCTCGGGAGTGGTTGAGAAGGCCCCGATCTACACTTCCACCAAGGGATTTTCGATTCCCCCACTCATCCCTAGTGGATCTTGTTACTCTTGGGTGTTTGAGCACCCTAGACGGTTGAGGTCACCACGGAGCCATAGTCCATTGTGGTGAAGCTTCGTGGTTTTGTTGGGAGCCTCCGATTAAGTTGTGGAGATTGCCCCAACCTTGTTTGTAAAGGTTCGGTCACCGCCTTCAAGGGCACCAATAGTGGAATCACGAAATCTCGCATTGTGTGAGGGCGTGAGGAGAATACGGTGGCCCTAGTGGCTTCTTGGGGAGCATTGTGCCTCCACACCGCTCTAACGGAGACGTACTTCCCCTCAAAAGGAAGGAACTTCGGTAACACATCCTCGTCTTCACCGGATCCACTCTTGGTTATCTCTTACCTTTACTTGTGCAAGCTCTTTAGTGTTACTTCTCTTGCTTGCTTGTATGCTTGTTGTTATTGCATCATATAGGTTGCTCACCTAGTTGCACATCTAGACAACCTACTTTGATGCAAAGTTTAATTTGGTAAAGAAAAGTAAAAAAATTGGTAGTTGCCTATTCACCCCCCCTCTAGTCAACCATATCGATCCTTTCAATTGGTATCAGAGCCTCGTCTCTTTTTTAAGGACTTTACCGTCCAAAGACTATGGTTGATACCGTAGACAGTGTGGAGGAACACTCCGGTGTGAATCCGATCTCGTCTACGGGCGATGGGGGAACCTCAGTCTCTCGTGAGGAGTTCAATGTGGCCTTAGAGACATTGAAGACCTCCATGATGACCGAGGTTGAAAGCATGTTTACTAAATTTCTTGAGGGGCTTAAACTTTCCACCGCACTGTTGAAAGTGGGTGATCCCACCGACAAGGTGACGGATGTTATCCCCGACAGGGGGGAAGCTAGTAGTGAAAAGGCTCCATCTTCTAGTGGTAAAAATGGCACCGGCATTTTTGCTCATGTGGAACCACCACTTGTTTATGGTGGACCGGTTCCTTCTACTCATTTGAATCATGCCGGTCCCCCCCC
>NW_021301182.1:0-1326 GCF_002162155.2 Triticum dicoccoides
AAGATTTTAGACTAAGTTCATGATAATTAAGTTCAACTAATCAAATTATTAGTGAACTCCCACTTAGATTAGACATCCCTCTAGTCATCTAAGTATTACATGATCCGAGTTAAACTAGACCGTGTCCGATCATCACGTGAGACGGACTAGTCAACATCGGTGAACATCTTCATGTTGATCGTATCTTCTATACGACTCATGCTCGACCTTTCGGTCTTCTGTGTTCCGAGGCCATGTCTGTACATGCTAGGCTCGTCAAGTCAACCTAAGTGTTTGCATGTGTAAATCTGTCTTACACCCGTTGTATGTGAACATCTGAATAAAACACCCGATCATCACGTGGTGTTTTGAAACAGCGAACTGTCGCAACGGTGCACAGTTAGGGGGAACACTTCTTGAATTTATTGTGAGGGGTCATCTTATTTACTACCGTCGTTCTAAGTAAACAAGATGCAAAACATGATAAACATCACATGCAATCAAATAATAAACGTGACATGATATGGCCAATATCACATAGCTCCTTTGATCTCCATCTTGGGGCTCCATGATCATCTTGTCACCGGCTTGACACCATGATCTCCATCATCGTGTCTCCATGAAGTTGCTCGCCAACTATTACTTCTACTACTATGGCTAACGCGTTTAGCAATAAAGTAAAGTAATTTACATGGCGTTTCTCGATGACACGCAGGTCATTAAAAGAATAAAGACAACTCCTATGGCTCCTGCCGGTTGTCATACTCATCGACATGCAAGTCGTGATTCCTATTACAATAGCATGAACATCTCATACATCACATATAGATCATTCATCATTCATCAAAACTTTGGCCATATCATATCACAAACCACTTGCTGCAAAAACAAGTTAGACGTCCTCTAATTGTTGTTGCAAGTTTTACGTGGCTGAATTAGGGTTCTAGCAAGAACGTTTTCTTACCTACGTTAAAGCCACAACGTGATTTGTCAACTTCTATTTACCCTTCATAAGGACCCTGTTCATCGATTCCGCTCCAACTAAAGTAGGAGAGACAGACACCCGCCAGCCACCTTATGCATCTAGTGCATGTTAGTCGGTGGAACCGGTCTCACGTAAGCGTACGTGTAAGGTTGGTCCGGGCCGCTTCATCCCACAATACCGCTGAAGCAAGAAAGGACTAGTAACGGCAAGAAAGTTGACAAATCTACGCCCACAACAAATTGTGTTCTACTCGCGCAAGAAGAACTACGCATAGACCTAGCTCATGATGCCACTGTTGGGGAACGTTGCAGAAAACAAAAATTTTCCTACTCGTTTCACCAAGATCATCTAGGAGTTCATCT
>NW_021301183.1:0-514 GCF_002162155.2 Triticum dicoccoides
ATAGCAACATATGAACAAAAACATATAGCTACATACATACACATACATTATATATATATAAATATATATGAAAAAAAATTAAACTAATAACAAAACAGAGACGGGCAGTGGCGGCAGCGGTGGCGCCGGCGGGGCAGGGCAGGGGTGCAGAGCAGGGCAGGGGTGCGGGAGCGAGGCAGGTGCTCACAGGGGGGGGTGGCGGGGCACAGCGGGCGGCGTCGAGGCGTGGGGAGCGGCGCCGGCGTCGGGGCAGATGGCGTCGAGGGCGGCGGGGACGGCAAAGTTGAGCAGCCTGTCGGCGTCGGAGGCGGCGACGACGGTGAGGTGGACCAGCCTGACGGCGTCGGAGGCGGCGGCGACGACGAGGTGGAGCAGCCTGACGGCTCGGCGGCGATGGCGACGAGGCAGATCGAGCAGCGGGCGTCGGGCGGAGAAGAAGGGGATTTTGGAGAAACTGCCAAGTGCTAGTTATATATGAAGAGAATTGGTCCCGGTTCGTGAAACCAACCGGGAC
>NW_021301184.1:0-1177 GCF_002162155.2 Triticum dicoccoides
CATTTGATCATATCGATACAATCCCATGTTCTCGCTCCTGCTCTCTTTTACTGCATTAAGACAACGCGTTTCAAACTGCTGTGTGCTACGGTAGTTGAACCCATTTCCTCTGCATGACCTGTCATTGCCACAGTAACTAGATGAAACCCACTAGCATGTGTAGGAGTTGTCTGAGCCATATGTATGTGTTGTTCCTACCTTGCTATGCCTGCTATGCTTAGAGTCGTGTCAGGTCTGGTTCATCGGGGTGATGGGCTAGAGTGAAATGATTATGTCGGTAATGAGAGTAGTGTGGTGAACACGATTTGGTAAAGGTATCGATGAGAGGCCATGTAGGAGTACATGGTGGGTTGTTTCATTGAAGCCGACCTTAAGCACTGAGATCTGTATGCGTGATTTAAGATACAGCTACTACCATGCATTGGGCCCTGAAATATGACCCCGCTCAACTTCTTATTCACCCTAGCTCTCTGTCCAGGAGTTGCAAGTAGTTTCTGGTGTTTGTAGCCTACTGGAGGCCGTGGACAGCGCTGACCGTAGGGGTGGGCTGTGATGCGGTAGGTACGTGGCCGGGTGTACCGAATACCCGTTAGGTATCTCGGGAACCCTGTTCACATCGTTCTGGGCCGTATGGGAAACCCCGGCCGGACTCCCTGCGGATGGAACCTGAATAGGCGATAAACCTGGACTAGAGGCTTAAGTGTTTAGGTAGGTCGTGGTCTACACCCACGTCGGCTTTCGCTTGAAGTCTGCCGAGCACATGTCGTGTGCAGACGCTAAGTGGTGAAAACATGTATGAAGAAGTACACCCCTGCAGGGTTATCATAATCTATTCGAATAGCCGCGTCCGCGGTAAAGGACTACTTGGTTGCCTATACAGTTCATAGACAAGTAAATGGAAACTGTTAAAAGCCTCAAGATAAGTGTGAGTGCCGAGGATGGCTCTTCCGTAGGAAGACGGAGGTGGATCCTCGGTAGTGTATTGAAGTGGTGAGTAGTGGACTCGTGTGCGCAAAACCATTTCAAGTTGGAGTATCGTAGGATAGTTTAGCCAAGAGTCAAAGCTGGCTTGCTGCAATAACTCCACCAACCCTTCTTGATAACATGCATGTATGTAGGATCTGATGTAAGTCTTGCTGAGTACCTTTGTACTCATGTTGCTATAATTTACATTTTT
>NW_021301185.1:0-1976 GCF_002162155.2 Triticum dicoccoides
AATTATGGTTTGGAAAGAAACCTAAGCTGTCGTTTCTAAAAGTTTGGGGATGCGATGCTTATGTCAAGAAACTTCAACCTGAAAAGCTCGAACCCAAGTCGGAAAAATGCGTATTCATAGGATACCCTAAGGAAACTGTCGGGTATACCTTCTACTTAAGATCCGAAGGCAAGATCTTTGTTGCCAAGAACGGATGCTTTCTGGAAAAAGAGTTTCTCTCGAAAGAAGTAAGTGGGAGGAAAGTAGAACTCGATGAAGTACTACCTCTTGAGCGGGAAAGTGGCGCAGCGCAGGAAACCGTTCCTGTGATGCCCACACCAACTGAAGAGGAAAACAATGATGATGATCAAGGTACTTCGGATCAAGTTACTGCTGAACTTCGTAGGTCCACTAGGACACGTTCCGCACCAGAGTGGTACGACAACCCTGTCCTGGAAATCATGTTGTTAGACAACAATGAACCTTCGAACTATGAAGAAGCGATGGCGGGCCCGGATTCCAACAAATGGCTTGAAGCCATGAAATCCGAGATAGAATCCATGTATGAAAACAAAGTATGGACTTTGACAGACTTGCCCGATGATCGGCGAGCGACAGAAAACAAATGGATCTTTAAGAAGAAGACGGACGCGGATGGTAATGTTACAATCTATAAGGCTCGACTTGTCGCTAAGGGTTATCGACAAGTTCAAGGGATTGACTACGACGAGACTTTCTCTCCCGTAGCGAAGCTGAAGTCCGTCCGAATCATGTTAGCAATTGCTGCATACTATGATTATGAGATATGGCAAATGGACGTCAAAACGGCATTCCTTAACGGGCATCTTAAGGAAGAACTGTATATGATGCAGCCGGAAGGTTTTGTCGATCCTCGGAACGCTAACAAAGTATGCAAGCTCCAGCGATCCATTTATGGACTGGTCCAAGCATCTCGGAGTTGGAACATTCGCTTTGATGAGATGATCAAAGCGTTTGGGTTTATGCAGACTTATGGAGAAGCCTGCGTTTACAAGAAAGTGAGTGGGAGCTCTGTAGCATTTCTCATATTATATGTAGATGACATACTCTTGATGGGAAATAATATAGAATTTCTGGACAGCATTAAGGCCTACTTGAATAAGTGTTTTTCAATGAAGGACCTTGGAGAAGCTGCTTATATATTAGGCATCAAGATCTATAGAGATAGATCGAGACGCCTCATAGGTCTTTCACAAAGCACATACCTTGATAAGATTTTGAAGAGGTTCAAAATGGATAAGTCCAAGAAGGGGTTCTTGCCTATGTTACAAGATGTGAGACTGAGCTCGGCTCAGTCACCGACCACGGCAAAAGATAAAGAAGAGATGAGTGTCATCCCCTATGCTTCAGCCATAGGATCTATTATGTATGCCATGCTGTGTACCAGACCCGATGTAAACCTTGCCGTAAGTTTGGTAGCAAGATACCAAAGTAATCCCGGCAAGGAACACTGGACAGCGGTCAAGAATATCCTGAAGTACCTGAAAAGGACGAAGGACATGTTTCTTGTTTATGGAAGAGACGAAGAGCTCGTCGTAAAGGGTTACGTCGACGCTAGCTTCGACTCAGATCTGGATGACTCTAAGTCACAAACCGGATACGTGTATATGTTGAATGGTGGAGCAGTAAGCTGGTGCAGCTGCAAGCAGAGCGTCGTGGCGGGATCTACGTGTGAAGCGGAGTACATGGCAGCCTCGAAGGCAGCGCATGAAGCGATTTGGGTGAAGGAGTTCATCACCGACCTAGGAGTCATACCCAATGCGTCGGGGCCGATCAAACTCTTCTGTGACAACACTGGAGCTATTGCCCTCGCCAAGGAGCCCAGGTTTCACAAGAAGACCAGGCACATCAAGCGTCGTTTCAACTCCATCCGTGAAAATGTTCAAGATGGAGACATAGAGATTTGCAAAGTGCACACGGATCTGAATGTCGCAGATCCGCTGACTAAACCTCTCTCG
>NW_021301186.1:0-1525 GCF_002162155.2 Triticum dicoccoides
TTTGGGTCATGTAATATCTGGTAAAGGTATTGCTGTTAACCCTGAGCGAGTTCAAGCCGTCCTTAATTGGACTCCACCTGAATCGGTCAAGCAAGTTCGGAGTTTTCTGGGCTTAGCGAGCTATTGTCGTCGCTTTGTCGAGAACTTCTCCAAAGTTGCCAAACCTCTAACCGAACTCCTCAAGAAAGATAAGAAGTTCGAGTGGACTCCACAATGTGAGCACAGCTTTCAGGAACTGAAAAGACGCCTGACCTCTGCTCCCGTACTGGTACCGCCAGATTTCTCCAAGGACTTTGTTATCTACTGCGACGCCTCGCGACAAGGACTAGGTTGCATTCTCATGCAAGATCGACACGTAATTGCCTACGCTTCACGGCAATTGCACCCACATGAGGAGAATTATCCCACTCATGATCTAGAGCTTGCAGCCGTAGTCTATGCACTTAAAACCTGGCGACATTACCTCCTCGGTAACCGTTGCGAAATATTCACTGATCACCAAAGCCTGAAGTACATTTTCACCCAACCGGATCTAAATCTCAGGCAAAGACGTTGGATTGAATTGATCACAGACTTCGACTTAGGAATAACCTACACCCCAGGGAAAGCCAACGTCATGGCTGATGCGCTAAGTCGTAAATCTTATTGTAACAATCTGATGCTACAACAAAGTCAACCGCTTCTCCATGAGGAATTTCGGAAGCTTAACCTTCACATTGTATCTCAAGGTTTTCTTTCCACCTTGGTGGCAAAACCTACCCTTACGGATCTGATTATCAAAGCACAGAAGGTAGATCCGGGAATCTCCCGCATCAAGAGAAACATTCAGAAAGGAATTGCGAATTGCTTCTCCATTAACGATCAAGGGGTCGTATACTTCGGAAATCGACTAGTGGTTCCCAAAGTGCGAAACCTGAGGCGATTGATCCTTAAGGAAGCTCATGAATCTCCTCTCACCATTCATCCCGGTAGCACTAAGATGTATCAGGACCTACGCCAGAGGTTCTGGTGGACTAGGATGAAGAGAGAAATTGCTCAGTATATTGCTAATTGCGACGTCTGTTGTCGTGTAAAAGCAGAGCATCAACGGCCTGCTGGCACCCTTCAACCCCTAGCTATTCCTGAATGGAAATGGGATAAAATTGGCATGGATTTCATTACCGGTTTTCCCAGGACCAAGAGAGGGAATAATGCTATTTTCGTCGTGGTCGATCGTCTTTCCAAAGTAGCCCATTTCCTACCTGTTCGTGAGAGTATAACCGCTAGTCAGCTGGCAGACTTATACATCTCCCGAATAGTGTCCCTCCATGGTGTTCCTTTGGAAATTAACTCGGATCGAGGAAGTCTTTTCACCTCTCGATTTTGGGAAAGTTTCCAAAATGCTATGGGAACCCGTCTCTCCTTTAGCACCGCCTTCCACCCTCAGTCGAGCGGTCAAGTGGAACGCGTCAACCAGATTCTAGAAGACATGCTTCGAGCCTCTGTTATCTCATTCGGAATGGATTGGGAGAAGTGCCTTCCATTT
>NW_021301187.1:0-1748 GCF_002162155.2 Triticum dicoccoides
TCAAGCTCAAAAGCTCAAGACTCTTCATTTTATATTTTAGTGATCCAAGATCACATTGAGTCCTTAGGAAAAGCCAATACTATCAAGGAGGGATGAGGTGTTGCTTAATGAGCCTCTTGCTTCATGTGCTTAGTGATATGCTCCAAAACCCTCAACTACTTTCCCATATCCACATATGACCTAAACCCTAAGCCAAACTCGGTCCTACCGATTCTTTCTATCCGGCGCCACCGAGTTTCACTTGTCATAAGTCACTTCCAAACCCTAGCAATTCGATTCTACCGATAGGGATCTCGGTCTCACCGAGATGGGATTGCAAACTCTCTGTTTCCCTTTCATAACTTTTCGGTCTCACCGAAAGAGCGAATCGGTCCCACCGAGATTGCAATGTAAATTCAGTGTTTCCTTTTTGTAACTTTTTGGTCTCACCGAAAGAGCAAATCGGTCCCACCGAGTTTGCCTTACCAACTCTCTGGTTAGCTAATTACCAAATTTGGTCTCACCAAGTTTGTGTAATCGGTCTCACCGAGATTACGTTATGCCCAAACCCTAACCATATCGGTCCTACCGAGTTGCATGTCAGTCCCACCGAAAATCTCTAACTGTCACGAGGTTTACTTTTTCGGTCCGACCGAGTTTGTTGATTCGGTCCCACCGAGATTGGAAAATTGTGTGTAACGGTTGGATTTTGTGTGGAGGCTATATATACCCCTCCACCTCCTCTTCATTCGTGGAGAGAGCCATCAGAACACATACACAATTCCAACTCATATGTTCTGAGAGAGAACCACCTACTCATGTGTTGAGACCAAGATATTCCATTCCTACCATATGAATCTTGATCTCTAGCCTTCCCCAAGTTGCTTTCCACTCAAATCTTCTTTTCACCAGATCCAAATCCTATGAGAGAGAGTTGAGTGTTGGGGAGACTATCATTTGAAGCACAAGAGCAAGGAGTTCATTACCTACACACCATTTGTTACTTCTTGGAGAGTGGTGTCTCCTAGATTGGCTAGGTGTCACTTGGGAGCCTCCGACAAGATTGTGGAGTTGAACCAAGGAGTTTGTAAGGGCAAGGAGATCGCCTACTTCGTGAAGATCTACCGCTAGTGAGGCAAGTCCTTTGTGGGCGATGGCCATGGTGGGATAGACAAGGTTGCTTCTTCGTGGACCCTTTGTGGGTGGTTGCTTCTTCGTGGACCCTTCGTGGGTGGAGCCCTCCGTGGACTCGCGCAACCGTTACCCTTCGTGGGTGGAGCCCTTCGTGGACTCGCGCAACTGTTACCCTTCGTGGGTTGAAGTCTCCATCAACGTGGATGTAGGATAGCACCACCTATCCGAACCACGGGAAAAACATCCGTGTCTCCAATTGCGTTTGAATTCTCCAAACCCTTCCCTTTACATTCTTGCAAGTTGCATGCTTTACTTTCCGCTGCCAATATACTCTTTGCATGCTTGCTTGAATTGTGTGATGATTGCTTGACTTGTCCTACAATAGCTAAAATCTGCCAAGAACTAAAATTGGGAAAAGGTTAAGTTCTTATTTGGTCAAGTAGTCTAATCACCCCCCCCCCCTCTAGACATACTTTCGATCCTACAAGCCTGCCACCCCCGAATCCCAGAGCATGCCTGGCACAGTGCGCCGTACGGAGTGGGCATGACTCGTCCGGCGCGGCACTGTTGCCATGTTGACCCTGATGTCACCCACGACGGGCCGCCAGCGCGGCCCATGGGCGGTGGGCCCCTTC
>NW_021301188.1:0-1123 GCF_002162155.2 Triticum dicoccoides
CGCGGAGCTTGTGGACCATAGGGGCTAGGATGAGGCCTTGGACCAACAAACGGTGGCCTGCGGGGCCCGCGAGGTGGGGTGATGCCTCCTACATCACGCCAAACCATCACGTCTGGCAGAGCAGATCTCATAGGATAGAGATCGCGCATATCTGAGAATCCAGCTTGCACCGCCGGTGCGAACCGAGTCAAAGTGGCCCAGTGGTCAGCACGGGTATTGAAGAGCTCTAACCTTAAGGCCCGATTTTCACGGTCCTTATCCTCGAGCATCTCAGCAGTGGTGCGAGTCCGTGAATCCTCCTGAGTGGGGTCAGCATAGATAGCCTGGAGATACCCTTGTGCTCCCGGAAGTGATCCTGGCATATACCGGAAATCAGAGTCCCGAAATATACCAGATCTGACTCGCATAATGGTCATCATAGAGTAGGCAGCGTCCTGCACAGCCATCTCAATGGTAACCCCGAGTCCATAAGAGCAGTGAAGAGGCTCGGTGGATCCAGGATAAGATGGAAATATCCTGACAGTGCAGAGATACTGGCTTTGATTAAAATCCCGGAATTGCTCTTCGACCGTGTACTTAGGATACCAGCGGTATCCAGCCTCAGTCATTACCCTGACCAACTTGGCAGTATGGCCGGGTACATCTAGGCATCGAGTTAGGCGAACCACTTGATTGAGGTCGCGAGTGGCCATCTGGAAACACAATCATAATGCAAAGGCATTAGAATTTCTAGCAAAATTTCGGCAGCATAACAGCTGTAAATGCTCAAGAAGGATTTTGAGACATTTGACAAAGGATTTCATACACACTCAACATCATCATATCAAAGTTCTGAATCCATTCTAACAACATAATGTGGTAGTAGAACTGAACTAGGCTTGTATCCATCAAACTTATAAGGTACTACTGATTAGTAACACGTGATCCTGATAGAGAGAATAGATCCTAATTCCTTAACCCCCGGTAGAAGAATGGACTGACTCAGATCAGAATGTCATAAGATAAAGGAGTAAAAAGAGCCTTACGTTCCAACCCACAAACAATTCCCCTACATATAACTAAAGAATTTCTAGACTCAACATCGACCAGTTTGGCTTGGAGAACCTACAGGCAGTCCTGCTCT
>NW_021301189.1:0-1414 GCF_002162155.2 Triticum dicoccoides
TTTTTTATTCCTTCCAAATGTTTAAACTGATCATCCAATACCAATTATTTGGTCAAATGGCGAACGAAAACTTCCGTCCGAATAAACGTTACATAGATGGAGAAGTTCGAAAACGGGACATCCCGGCAAATACAAATATCATCACATTAGTAATGGCTACGCGATACCGGATTAAACTTGCAAATTGGAAAAAGGTCTAGAACACAAACAAACCATGGTGAAAACGAAAAAATGCCGCTGTGCTTTTCCCTAGCCAAGATGTGCGAATGCTTGATCGAACTTGGGCGGCCACCTGACAGTGACAGGCAACACTTGGGTCAACACTTGGTGAGGGCTCCTGTCGAAGAGGTCGGATGACTGAAGTGTCTCGGTGTTGATTGTGTACGCGCGAGTCATGAAGCCGAAGCTCACAGAAACGTGACGCGCACACTCATCTGCTGATAATACCTTGATGCAGTAGAACGACGTGCATGCAGGGTAGCTGTTTGTGCCTGCATACAGAACTCTTACCCACAAAGATGTGGTGAGTGGGACACCGAGGGTTATTGGGATGGATATTGTAGCCCTTGCAACCCATGCTCCATACTGATCACGATCCCATATGTGAAGATCAACGCCTTGGGTTTGAACGATGCATATCGTGTCGGGAGTGCATCTGCTGACCTTGTAGTCCGATCCTCCTTTGTCCGCGTTGTCCCGGAAATCCGCCGGCAGAACCAACAAGGAGAAGCTGCCGTTGGTGACATCGTATGACATCACCTTCCCGACCTCATACATGATGAACACCATGCCTCTCTTGATGATGGCGTACGGGTTCTCAAGGAAGTATACTTGGCGTCCACGATGAACTGGTTCTGACGCATCACGGCTCCAAGCCCCGTCCCTCTCAATGTTAACCTGGAACGTGCGAAAAAAGGAGGAGATAAAAAATGTATTGATACTCAGCGCAAAAAGCAGTATTGAAAAAAAAAACACATGCCAAAAAAAAGTACGGATAAAAGGAGCGTGGGCGTACGTAGTACTGCATTGGCGCGTTCGTGTTGAAGTAGACCCCTTTGTGGCAGCGCTCGGCCTGGCCGACCGGACGGCGTATGAAAACTGCAAACTCGCCTCCGACGACAGCGAAGTAGCCAAATGTGTTAGGCGTGGGCACCTCCATAGGTTGTGCCATTGGATGGATCTCCCTAATGCCCATTTGTTCGTCAGCGGGGGCTAACTCGTGAAACGAAGGTGCCGGCACCTCGTCTTTCACAAGCAAGCGCGAGTCGCACGAACCTAGGACCGTGTACGTGCGATCTGGGTCGGAAAAGGCCTGCATGACCCGTTGGGAAATTTGTGCAAGCTCCCCGCCAATGCCAGCTAGAGGGACGAAAATGGAAGAGGACCACATATTCTGCTTCTCAAACTCCACTAC
>NW_021301190.1:0-1190 GCF_002162155.2 Triticum dicoccoides
CCACGCTCCTCCACCACCACCACGCCGTTGTGCTGCTGTTGGATGGAGTCTTCCTCAACCTCTCCCTCTCTCCTTGCTGGATCAAGGCATGGGAGACGTCACCGGGCTGTACGTGTGTTGAACGCGGAGGTGCCGTCCGTTCGGCACTAGGATCATCGGTGATTTGAATCACGACGAGTACGACTCCATCAACCCCGTTCACTTGAACGCTTCCGCTTAGCGATCTACAAGGGTATGTAGATGCACTCTCTTTCTACTCGTTGCTGGTCTCTCCATAGATAGATCTTGGTGACACGTAGGAAAATTTTGAATTTCTGCTACGTTCCCCAACAGTGGCATCATGAGCTAGGTCTATTGCGTAGATTCTTTGCACGAGTAGAACACAAAGTAGTTGTGGGCGTTGATGTTGTTCAATATGCTTACCGTTACTAGTCCAATCTTGTTTCAACGGTATTGTGGGATGAAGCGGCCCGGACCGACCTTACACATACTCTTACGTGAGACAGGTTCCACCGATTGACATGCACTTGGTGCATAAGGTGGCTAGCGGGTGCCAGTCTCTCCCACTTTAGTCGGAACGGATTCGATGAAAAGGGTCCTTATGAAGGGTAAATAGCAATTGGCATATCACGTTGTGGTCTTGCGTACGTAAGAAACGTTCTTGCTAGAAACCCATAGCAGCCACGTAAAACATGCAACAACAATTAGAGGACGTCTAACTTGTTTTTGCAGGGTATGCTATTTGATGTGATATGGCCAAGAAGAATGTGATGAATGATATGTGATGTATGAGATTGATCATGTTCTTGTAATAGGATTCACGACTTGCATGTCGATGAGTATGACAACCGGCAGGAGCCATAGGAGTTGTCTTTATTTATTGTATGACCTGCGTGTCATTGAAGAACGCCATGTAAACCACTTTACTTTATTGCTAAACGCGTTAGTCATAGAAGTAGAAGTAGTCGTTGGCGTGACAACTTCATGAAGACACGATGATGGAGATCATGATGATGGAGATCATGGTGTCGTGCCGGTGACGATGATGATCATGGAGCCCCGAAGATGAAGATCAAAAGGAGCAAAATGATATTGGCCATATCATGTCACTATTTGATTGCATGTGATGTTTATCATGTTTATGCATCTTGTTTGCTTAGGACGACGGTAGTAAATAAGATGATCCCTTA
>NW_021301191.1:0-1128 GCF_002162155.2 Triticum dicoccoides
CTCGCTTCGTCCGCTCCGACGCACCGCCCGGCCACCACCGCCTCCTTCCCGCGGCTCCTGGCCGCGCCCGCCAGGGCCGTCGCCGTCCGGGGCCTTCCCTGCTCCCCGCCCCCTGCCGCTGTCGGGCGAGGCCACCGACGCAGCTGGGCCTCGCGCCCTCGCTACGGTGCCCTCGGGCACGGGTGCCCAGTGCCCAGTCGGGCTCGCACCCGCACCCGCACCGCCCTGTGCCCGCTAAGGCCCCCGGGCCACTGACTAGGGGGCCCCGCCCCAGAACGTTAAAAAAATAAAATAAATAATAAAATAAATAAAAACAATAAATATAATTAATAAAATTAAAGTGATTTAATAAAATTATTAATTAATTAATTAATTAATTAAGTTAATTAATCTGGTTTAATTAAATTAATTAACTAGTTAAGTTTAATTAAACTGTAATTAGATTAACCTAAACCCTAATTAACCTAAATAGAGAATGACAGGTGGGTCCCACTGGACCCACATGTCAGGGTTGACTCAGTCAACCCCTGTTGACTGCTGACGTCAGCATGACATCATGCTGACGTCATAAATACCTTTTTTTCGAATTAATTAAATAAATAATTAAATTCCAAAATTATTAAAATCTTTTAAAAATCATATCTTTTAATCCGTAACTCGGATTAAAATATTTTCAACATGAAAGTTGCTCAGAACGACGAGACGAATCCGGATACGCAGTCCGTTCGTCCGCCACACACCCCTAACCTATCGAACCTGCAAACTTTCCTCTCCGGTTCAACTGTCTGACAGACGTCCGGAACCGGGAAGACTTTCCCGGATGTTTCCCCCTTCGCCAGTATCGCCTAGCGCTGCGTTAGAACACGTCTAGCTCTGTCTGTTGTCCTGTCATGCACTTGCCTGCTATGTATTTACTGTACTTCCCCCTCTTCTCTCCGATAGACCTCGAGACCGATGCTGATGTCCCTGTGATCGACTACGTCACCGACGACCCCTCTCTCTTGCCAGAGCAACCAGGCAAGCCCCCCCTTTGATCACCAGATATCGCCTACTCTTCTCTATACTGCTTGCATTAGAGTAGTGTAGCATGTTACTGCTTTCTGTTAATCCTATTCTGATGCATAGCCT
>NW_021301192.1:0-1878 GCF_002162155.2 Triticum dicoccoides
GAGCAAATATAGCATAGAATATCAACTCTTAATTATAAATGTGAAAATAAATAATACAATATTATTGCCTCTAGGGAATATTTCCAACATAATCTTATGGTAGGCTATTGTACATGGTATCGTATGAAAAACACTGTGAGTGCATATATAATACTTTTCCAAAAGAAAGTCGCACGAGTACCATAATGTAACAAAACATAACAGTGTTCCTATTTTATGACCCGCGAGACCTCCCTTCAGAAAATTGTAAGGCACACAATTATTTATATATCCTTGGAGCACACAACAGTTCACAGCATATATTATAGCATTTGGGAGCACAACCTTACGGGTAGACCTCAATGACAACTCGAGCTCCAACTTTCTTGAAAATCTTATATTCGCTGAATCCTGCTTTCATGAAGATGTCGCTCCAGTCCTTTTCATCCCGCTGCCGACCTCTCGTCATCACCAGCTTCAACATATCCACCAGGTGATGGGTTTCCAGCATCAGCCCTGAAGCCGAGCTAAGCATAATATCTATCACAATGACTTTTCCTCCTACGTCTCGGGGAGGAATGGCCTTCTTGCATTGTGCCAAGATCTTGATGCAATCCTCGTCGCTCCACAAGTGCAGAACAGACTACCATGCACGGATAAACTTCTGTAAGTTTAATCAAAACTAGCAAGAAAATATAACTTGAATTAAAGTGTTACTTCAAACAGAACAACTAATCATTTTTAGTCGGTGCTCTCTATTGGGTTTCACCTATGGATCACGAACACACGCATAAAACACTAAACATTGGAGACCACAATGATATGTCGGTTTTATCGTGCAATGGTCGTTGATTTCACGTTGCCTTGATATCATGCACCCAATCACAATCTCGCGAGCGTGTGACTAGAAACCAAACTCAGGGACATATACTGGATCGTGCTACATGCATGACTACATGGAGAACGTTCGTTCACTCACGACTGGCTACATAAGTCCTAATCTGACTCAAACTCGACTAAGTTAACTAGTACTCCCTCTGTTTCTTTGTTTACTTCACATATTAATTAGATTTGCCTTTGAGTCAAACTTTGTAAATAGTTTAATAAAACATTCAAAAAAAACAGTGTAATAAAATTCATATAAAATATATCAATGTTTACAACACCAAATAAGTACAAAATGAAAATATACTACTACTTCTACAAAATGTAATATAAGGCGTTTTAGATCACTATTGTGATGATCTAAAACGTCTTCTATTAGCTTACAAAGGTAGTAGATGATAGATCTAATAATAGTGATTTGGTATTATGAATTTTAATATATCTTCTGTAAATTTGGTCAAACTTTAAAATGTGTAACTTAAGAAAACCCTAATATATGAGCATGTGGGACGAGGTGGAAGATGGCAGATTCATAAATACCTTGATCAACACAGCTTGAGCAGGCGGGACGACATGGAAGATGTCACCAGCAACATACTTAACCACTCCTTCAGCCGGAGCTTTGTCGATGACCTTTGGCAGGTCCAGCACAGTGCACTTGATGTGCGGATAGGCCTTGACGATGGCCCTCGCCGTCGTCCCATCACCACCGCACAAGTCAGTCAGAGACTCCAGTCCCTGAAATAGGTCACGGCACTGTCGTAGCACAAGACCGATCCCCATATGGTTATGGGAAGCCTTGGCCTCGTGGACCAGTTTATCCATCTCCGGGTCCAGGAGCGCCATGCTGTCGTCGAAGATGGTCGCGCCGTGCAAGTCTTCGAACGGCGAAGGCACCGGCCCGTCAAAGTCCTTCCTGAACCAGTCCGCCAGCCCAAATGCCGCCTCCACGTAGTACCGCGAGGAAGCCACACGCACGATGGCTGTCTGGCAGCCATCGCCGTCGATGTGGAC
>NW_021301193.1:0-675 GCF_002162155.2 Triticum dicoccoides
AAACGGAGTTCACTCGCATCTTCTATGATGTTTTCGATGTTGGAGGTTATGCCGGTTCTTCTCAGTTGGAGGTTTCACTCCTCTATTTGTTGGCATACCTCCCCTGCCTCTTCTTACTATATTATCGGTTCTTGTTTGGTACTTCTCTTTGTGAGTTTTGGAGCTTATGGTCATCTTGGTGACAAGCTCGAATTCATCGACAACGGAGTTCACTCGCATCTTCTATCATGTTTTCGATGTTGGAGGTTATGCCGATTTTTCTCAGTTGGAGGTTTCACTCCTCTATTTGTTGGCATACCTCCCCTGCCTCTTCTTACTATATTATTAGTTCTTGTTTGGTTCTTCTCTTTGTGAGTTTTGGAGCTTATGGTCATCTTGGTGACAAGCTCGAGTTCATCGAAAACGGAGTTAACTCGCATCTTCTATGATGTTTTCTATGTTGGAGGTTATGCCGGTTCTTCTCAGTTGGAGGTTTCACTCCTCTATTTGTTGGCATACCTCCCCTGCCTCTTCTTACTATATTATTGGTTCTTGTTTGGTTCTTCTCTTTGTGAGTTTTGGAGCTTATGGTCACCTTGGTGACAAGCTCGAGTTCATCGAAAACGGAGTTCACTCGCATCTTCTATGATGTTTTCGATGTTGGAGGTTATGCCGGTTCTTCTCAGTTGGAGGTTT
>NW_021301194.1:0-887 GCF_002162155.2 Triticum dicoccoides
TTATGGTGGCTTCAAAGTCCTGAAATCATCACTTGTAACTCCGTTCTTGTTCCCCTTGCGCATGCCATCATCTCCATGCTTGTTCTTGCTCCAATGTTCATCCTTCTCCAAGCTAGGCCCTTCATTTGTAAGCAAAACAAATGTATCCAATTTAGGCAGCATCATATTCTCATGAACATTAGAATCATTACCAAGAAATGAAAGTACCTGGTAATTTAGTTGGCGTGCGCGAGCTCTAGTAATTGGTCCAGTATGTATAGCAGCAGGGCCTGTGGGTGTAACAATGGTATTGATGTCCTCATCATCCTCCCCTTCTTGAAATGAAGTCGTCCTCGACGGAAACTCATCTTCCTCACCCAAATAAGGCTTCAAATCTGCAATGTTAAAAGTGGGACTAACCCCAAAATCTGCAGGCAGCTCAAGTTTATATGCATTATCATTTATTTTCTCTAACACCTTAAAGGGACCATCAGCACGTGGCATTAGCTTTGATTTGCGCAAATCAGGAAATATATCCTTACTTAAATGTAACCAAACAAGATCCCCAGGTGCAAACACAACATGTTTTCTACCCTTATCTCCAGCAAGTTTATATTTAGCATTCATACGCTCAATGTTTTCCTTAGTTAACTCATGCATTTTTAAAATCAATTCAGCACGTTGTTTAGCATCAAAATTAACCTTCTCCGAAGATGGAAGAGGCAACAAATCAATAGGTGCACGAGGTAGGAAACCATACACAACTTCAAAAGGGCACATCTTAGTAGTAGAATGCAATGAACGATTATAAGCAAATTCAATATGAGGCAAGCATTCCTCCCACATTTTCTTATTATTCTTCAAAACAGCCCTAAGCATAGTAGACAACGTTATATTGACTACTTCAG
>NW_021301195.1:0-1747 GCF_002162155.2 Triticum dicoccoides
TATCAATACCTCGCAACCAGTTGCCAAACATGTTATGTGCACTGCATGGGGGATGTAAATTTGAAGCTACTTGAACTATGGCCCAAACTGCCCGAGCGAATTTACACTCAAAAAATAAGTGTTTAATAGACTCGTCATGATGGCAAAAGACACATGTCTTGGTACCTTGCCAGTTGCGTCATGCCAGATTATCTCTAGTTAAGATGACCCCTCTGTCTAGAAACTAGAGGAATATCTTCACTCTTAGATGAACTTTAAGCTTTCACAATTTCCTGTTATCAACTGGAACATCACAATGAATCATTGCATCATAATGGATTTGACTGAAAACTTGTCATTTTGATGTAAATTCCATCGAAAAATGTCTGGTTCAGTTGACAGCTGAATAGCCTCCAGACATATGAGTAATTTATTCCATGTTGTCAGGCGAGGTCCCTACGGAAAGAAATATGAGGGTTTTCTTGTCCCAAAACTTGTTTGATCGTGACAAATTTATGTCTGACAATCGTGTACAAGCTCGGTATTGCACCATGAGTGGGGTGGTCCCTAGACAGGTGTCTTCCCAGAATCGAACCTGAGAACCGTCCCTAACCGTGAAGGTTCCAAATTGGAATAAGAATTCCTTGGCCTTCATCATGCCACACCAAAAATATGAATCGCCAGGTTTCCAGTGAACTTGAGAAATGGTTTTGGATCCACATACATGTTACGAATGATTTCCTGCCACACTCCATTCTCAGTGAGTAGTTTGTGAACCCATTTGCTAAGAAGATCAATGTTTTTAATTTGAAGGTCTTGAATTCCAAGTCCCCCTTGACTTTTAGGTCGACATAATAAACTCCACCTAGCTAGTAGATATTTCTTGGATTTATTATCACACTGGAAAAAAAATCTGGACCTAAAGTAATCGAGATGCTGAAGAACCCTTTTCGGGAGATGAAAGAACGACAACATATATAAAACCATGTCGCTGAGGACGGAAATGATCAAGATCAATCGCCCCCCATATGACAAAAGTTTGGCCTTCCAACTCGCTAGTCGTTTCTCAAGTCTCTCTTCCATGTGCTTCCACTCAGCGATAGTTAAACACCGATAGTATATGGGAATACCCATATGCCGAATCGAGAATTGTCTGAGCTGGCATCCAAAAATCTCAGCATGCTCAGGTGCAGATTCTGCAGCATCACCGAAGCAAAAAAAGTTCGCTCTTATAAAAATTAATTTTGAGACCAGAAAGTTCCTCAAATGCACATAAAAGCAGCTTGAGCTTTCTTCCTTTATCTAGATCATGATCCATGAAAAGTATAGTGTCATCAGCATATTGTACAATAGATAGACCTTGTACCAAATGAGGAATGACACAGGTAACTTGGCCGGCCATCTTAGCCCGCTCAACAACGGTAGCTAACATGTCGGCCACAATATTAAACAAAATAGGGGACGCGGGATTCCCTTGACGAATCCCATTCCTTGTCTGAAAATAATTGCCAACATCATCGTTAACTTTGATGGTCGAGAGGGAGCAGCTTGTTATATGACTTGCGCACCACTCATTGGAGGGAGGGAGTGCTTCTCCTGTACCGTGCGTTTCACTGATCATGGATGACCACGTTGGTGTGAAGACACCAATTGTTTCTTCTTTACCGGACTGCCGGACACTACTCTACTGATGGATAACCACAGACAGTTGTGCCTATTTGTCCTTGCTCCTGCTACATACGTACTACATTTTTTCTAGACAGCCTCA
>NW_021301196.1:0-882 GCF_002162155.2 Triticum dicoccoides
CTGTGGCATTTCTTTTAAAGCCCTTTATGCGATGTCGCTCAGACGTCCGACTGTGGCATTTCTTTTAAAGCCCTTTCTGTGATGTTGCTCAGACGTCCGACTGTGGCATTTCTTTTAAAGCCCTTTTTGTGATGTCGCTCAGACGTCCGACTGTGGTATTTCTTTTAAAGCCCTTTATGTGTTGTCGCTAAGACGCCCGACTGTGGCATCTTTTTTCCTTATTTTTATTTGTTCACCTTTCGAGGCGTCGCTTCAGACACCCGATCGGTCTTCATTTGTGTTATGTTGGGATTTCAGGCGGACTACCGCCGTTTCCCTTTTTTCTTACCCCGTTATGCTAATTTTATTTTTATGTGCATTGATGAATTAATCATGTCGCATCCATGCATGCATTTGTTATATCTTACGTCCGAACTGTCTTGCGAGTACTTTCAAAGTACTCACTGGCTTGTTGATTTAGCCAGATGCTGACGAAGGCGATCTCATGGATGAAGAGTTTGATAGCGAGTCCGACACCTAGAGGAGTCCCAGTCAGTCTTGTGCGACCCTGGATTTGGTCACTGTATTATATCCGCTTCCGCTACCAAATAAATTCATCGAGCCTCTCCTCGACGCTCGATGAGATGACAGACGTAGAGTCTTGTATTTCTCTCCCCGCTGTGTTTTTCCACCACCGTCCTATCCTCGAGTCAGTAGTATGCCTCCACACCCCTGTGTCGTGTCCGCCATTATGTATAATTATTGGCATGCTTGTAATAATTTGGTTGAGCAACCGTAGTTCGACCCTGTAATATATTTTATGCTACTGGCTTATTGTATCAAGAATTTGTCTGCCAGTGTGGAGGATTTCTCTCATACTGGACTTAAAAGATTGGCTTTTCA
>NW_021301197.1:0-1755 GCF_002162155.2 Triticum dicoccoides
TGCTTGCAATAGGGGTTAATCATAAGTGGGATGCTTGTCCAAGAAAGGGCAACACCCAAGCACCGGTCCACCCACATATCAAATTATCAAAGTAACGAACGTGAATCATATGAACGTGATGAAAACTAGCTTGACGATAATTCCCATGTGTCCTTGGGAGCGCTTTTCTCATTATAAGAAATTGTCCAGGCTTGTCCTTTGCTACAAAAAGGATTCGGCCACCTTGCTGCACTTTATTTACTTTCATTGTATGTTACCAGTTACAAATTATCTTATCACAAAACTATCTGTTACCTACAATTTCAGTGATTGCAGAGAATACCTTACTGAAAACCGCTTGTCATTTCCCTCTGCTCCTCATTGGGTTCGACACTCTTACTTATCGAAAGGACTATGATAGATCCCCTATACTTGTGGGTCATCAAGACTCTTTTCTGGTGCCGTTTCCGGGGAGTGAAGCGCCTTTGGTGAGTGGAACTTGGTAAGGAAACATTTATATAGTGTGCTGAAATTTACTGTCACTTGTTACTATGGAAACTAATCCTTTGAGAGGCTTGTTCGGGGTATCTTCGCCCTGACCAGTAGAGCAAATATTTGCTCCTCAACCTACTGAACCTACTAAAAATGTTTAATTTGAGATTCCTTCAGGTATGATAGGGAAAATGCTGGCTAATCGCTTTGCAGGAAATGGAACATTGCATCCCGATTTAGACCTTATCTATGTGGATGAAGTTTGTGGATTATTTAAGCTTGCAGGTATTCCCGATGATGTTGTTAAGAGGAAGGTCTTCCCTTTATCTTTGAAGGGAGATGCATTGACATGGTATAGGCTATGTGATGATACGGGATCTTGGGACTATAAACGATTGAAATTGGAATTTCACCAGAAGTTCTATCTTATGCATCTTGTTCATCGTGATCGTAATTACATATATAATTTCTGGCCTCGCGAAGGAGAAAGCATCGCTCAAGCTTGTAGGAGGCTTAAGTCAATGTTATATTCATGCCCCAATCTTGAGCTCTCAAGAGAAATGATTATTCAAAATATTTATGCTCGGCTTTCTCTCAATGATCGCACCATGCTCGATACTTCCTGTGATGGTTCTTATATGCTGAAGACTATTGAATTCAAGTGGGACTTATTGGAAAGAATTAAATGCAACTCTGAAGTTTGGGGTTCCGACGATGGTAAGGAGTCAGGTATGACACCTAATTTTGATTGTGTTAAGTCTTTTATGGATACCGATGCTTTTCGTGGATTTAGCACTAAATATGGACTTGACTCTGAGATAGTAGCTTCTTTTTGTGAATCTTTTGCTACTCACATTGATCTCCCTAAGGAGAAGTGGTTTAAATATAATCCTCCCACTGAAGTAAAAGTAGTTGCACCTATTACAGTTGAAGAAAAGATTATCACTTATAATGACCCTATTGTTCCTACTACTTATGTTGAGAAATCACCTTTCCCTGTTAGCATAAAGGATCATGCTAAAGCTTCAACTATTGTTCGTAAGAGTAATACTAGAATATATACAACCCCTGAGCAAATTAAAGTTGAACCTAGTATTGCTATGGTTAAAGATCTCTTGGCTGATAATATTGATGGGCATGTTATTTACTTCTGTGAGGAAGCTGCTAATATTGTTCTATTATTTTGGCTGATAATAATGTTATTTACTTCTAAGATGGGTATGTCTCCGTATAAGATGGTTTATGGAAAAGCATGTCATTTACCTCTTGAACTTGAACATAAAG
>NW_021301198.1:0-1157 GCF_002162155.2 Triticum dicoccoides
AAGTACCAAAAGATGTAAGATTGATAGTGATAGTCCCACATACTTGTGGCACTGCCGCCTCGGTCACATAGGTGTCAAACGCATGAAGAAGCTCCATGCTGATGGACTTTTAGAGTCTCTTGATTACGAATCATTTGACACGTGCGAACCATGCCTCATGGGAAAAATGACCAAGACTCCATTCTCAGGAACAATGGAGAGAGCAACCAACTTATTGGAAATCATACATACTGATGTGTGCGGTCCAATGAGTGTTGAGGCTCGCGGTGGCTATCGTTATGTTCTCACCCTCACTGATGACTTGAGTAGATATGGGTATGTCTACTTAATGAAACACAAGTCTGAGACCTTTGAAAAGTTCAAGGAATTTCAGAGTGAAGTTGAGAATCAACGTGACAGGAAAATCAAGTTTCTACGATCAGATCGTGGAGGAGAATACTTGAGTCACGAGTTTGGTACACACTTAAGAAAATGTGGAAAAGTTTCACAACTCACGCCGCCTGGAACACCTCAGCGTAATGGTGTGTCCGAACGTCGTAATCGCACTCTATTAGATATGGTGCGATCTATGATGTCTCTTGCCGATTTACCACTATCTTTTTGGGGCTATGCTTTAGAGACTGCCGCATTCACTTTAAATAGGGCCCCGTCGAAATCCGTTGAAACGACACCGTATGAATTATGGTTTGGGAAGAAACCTAAGCTGTCATTTCTAAAAGTTTGGGGATGCGATGCTTATGTCAGGAAACTTCAACCTGAAAAGCTCGAACCCAAATCGGAAAAATGCGTCTTCATAGGATACCCTAAAGAAACTGTTGGGTATATCTTCTACCTCAGATCCGAAGGCAAGATCTTTGTTGCCAAGAATGGGTCCTTTCTGGAGAAAGAGTTTCTCTCGAAAGAAGTAAGTGGGAGGAAAGTAGAGCTTGATGAAGTATTACCTCTTGAACCGGAAAATGGCGCAACTCAAGAAAATGTTCCTGAGGTGCCTGCACCAACTAGAGAGGAAGTTAATGATAATGATCAAGATACTTCTGATCAAGCTCCTACTGAAATTCGAAGGTCCACGAGGACACGTTCCGCACCAGAGTGGTACGGCAACCCTGTCTTGGAAATCATGTTGTTAGACAACGGTGAACCTTCGAACTATGAAGAAG
>NW_021301199.1:0-2725 GCF_002162155.2 Triticum dicoccoides
GTTGCCATGCAGCTCAGCTATGCCATTGGAGTTGATGGACTCACTTTATCTTCCAAGCCTTCCGCGGTTATCGCATTAGATGGCCTTAAAGCCATATTTTTGTAATAAGTTCTCTTTTGAGACATTCGATGTAATAAGTGTGTGATTGCTACTCTGCTATAAATCCTTGAGTACTGTGTGTGTCAGCATTACCGATCCAGGGATGACACTGAAGCACAGAGACTTGACCGTTTGAGGTCGGGTTGCTACAAGATGGTATCAGAGCACACACTGAGTGTAGGACACGACCACAAAGATCATAGATCACTATTCTCTTCTCATTTCTGACTCCTCTCCATTTTCTAATCTTTAGGATGACGGAGATGAAGAACAAGTTTGCACAACCGGATGAAGACACACCTTTTGGACGCCACTTGAAGGAAGTCACTGTTGGGGAACGTAGCAGAATTTTAAAATTTTCTACGCATCACCAAGATCAATCTATGGAGACATCTAGCAACGAGAGGGAGAGGAGTGCATCTACATACCCTTGTAGATCGCAAGCGGAAGCGTTCAAGAGAACGGGGTTGATGGAGTCATACTCGTCGTGATCCAAATCACCGATGACCGAGCGCCGAACGGACGGCACCTCCGCGTTCAACACACGTACGATTGGGAGAGACGTCTCCTCCTTCTTGATCTAGCAAGGGAAGGAGAGGTTGATGGAGATCCAGCAGCACGACGGTGTGGTGGTGGAAGTAGCGGGATCCCGGCAGGGCTTCGCCAAGCGCAAGCGGGGAGGAAGAGGTGTCACGGGAGGGAGGGAGGCGCCAGGGACTTGGGGTGCGGCTGCCCTCCCACCCCTCCACTATATATAGGGGCCAAGGAGGGCGCCGGCCCCCTTGTAGATCCCATCTAAGGAGGGGCGGCGGCCAAGGGGGGGGGGACTTGCCCCCCAAGTTTGGTGGGGCGCCCCCACCCCCAGGGTTTCCAACCCTAGGCGCAGGAGGAGGCCCAAGGGGGGCGCACCAGCCCACCATGGGTTGGTTCGCTTCCCACTTCAGCCCATGGGGCCCTCCGAGATAGGTGGCCCCACCCGGTGGACCCCCGGGACCCTTCCGGTGGTGCCGGTACAATACCGATGACCCCAGAAACTTTCCCGGTGGCCGAAACTGGACTTCCTATATATAAATCTTTACCTCCGGGCCATTCCGGAACTCCTCGTGACGTCCGGATCTCATCCGGGACTCCGAACAACTTTCGGGTTACCGCATACTAATATCTCTACAACCCTAGCGTCACCGAACCTTAAGTGTGTAGACCCTACGGGTTCGGGAACCATGCATACATGACCGAGACAACTCTCCGGCCAATAACCAACAGCGGGATATGGATACCCATGTTGGCTCCTACTGAAAGTGGGTTATATCGACTAGAGGGGGGTGAATAGGCGATTTTTATGAAAGTCTTCAAAACATGGAAGTTATGAAGACAAACGATAGAAATAAACCTATTACCCTGCAGTGGAAGGTAGACTACACTAGGCAAGCCATAGTCAAGTATTAAATGGAGTGAAAGCACAATGACTAATAGCAGCAATGTAGTAAGGATCAGGTAGGAAGATATTATGAAGCCAAACAGAAAACGCAGTCACTCAGTGAAGATAAAAGATAGTGCAATCATACAATGACTTCACAAGGAGTAACAGTAAGTAAAGGGAAGGGAAGATGAAACCAGTGACTCATTGAAGACAATGATTTGTTGGACCAGTTCCAGTTGCTGTGACAACTGTATGTCTGGTTAGGGCGGCTAGGTATTTAAACCTTAGGACACACAGTCCCGGACACCCAGTCCTGAACACGCAACTCAGGACACCCAGTCCTCACCGTATTCCCCTTGAGCTAAGGTCACACAGACCTCGCCCAATCACTCTGGTAAGTCTTCAAGGTAGACTCCCAAACCTTCACAGACTTTGTTCACCGGCAATCCACAATGTCTCTTGGATGCTCAGAACGCGACGCCTAACCGGCTGGAGGATGCACAGTCCTCAAGTGTAATGAGTCTTTAGATCACACAGACAAGAAGACTTAAGTGATGCCTAATTCTCTTTGGCTCTGGGTGGTTAGGGCTTTATCCTCGCAAGGAATTCTCTCTCAAAGGCTTCGAGGTGGGTTGCTCTCAAACGACAAAAGCCGTACTCTGAATCTGAGCAGCCAACCGTTTATGGTTGTAGGGGTGGGCTATTTATAACCACTTGGCAACCCGACCTGATTTGTCTGAAATGACCCTGGGTCACTAAGGAACTGACACGTGTTCCAACGATCAGATTTCAAACTCACACGGCAACTTTACTTGGGCTACAAGCAAAGCTGACTTGTCCGACTCTGGACAAGATTCGCTCTCAAAGTCTTCACTCGAAGACATAGGTTTTGTTTAAGCATCACTTCAGTCATTCTGACTGGTTCTCTTGGACCCCACTTAACAGTACGGTGGCTCCTATGACTCAACAAAGAGGAAGAAAAAGACCTACAAAAGATCTAAGTCTTCGAGCTCCATAGGCTTCATGCGATGTCTTCTCTTGTCATAGTCTTCAATGTGAATATCTTCATATACCACCTTTGACTTCAATGTCTTCATACATTTTTAGGGGTCATCTCTGGTAGGAAAACCGAATCAATGAGGGAATTCTACCTATGTTATCCTGCAATTCTCACAAACACATTAGTCCCTCAACTAGGTTTGTCGT
>NW_021301200.1:0-2725 GCF_002162155.2 Triticum dicoccoides
GTTGCCATGCAGCTCAGCTATGCCATTGGAGTTGATGGACTCACTTTATCTTCCAAGCCTTCCGCGGTTATCGCATTAGATGGCCTTAAAGCCATATTTTTGTAATAAGTTCTCTTTTGAGACATTCGATGTAATAAGTGTGTGATTGCTACTCTGCTATAAATCCTTGAGTACTGTGTGTGTCAGCATTACCGATCCAGGGATGACACTGAAGCACAGAGACTTGACCGTTTGAGGTCGGGTTGCTACAAGATGGTATCAGAGCACACACTGAGTGTAGGACACGACCACAAAGATCATAGATCACTATTCTCTTCTCATTTCTGACTCCTCTCCATTTTCTAATCTTTAGGATGACGGAGATGAAGAACAAGTTTGCACAACCGGATGAAGACACACCTTTTGGACGCCACTTGAAGGAAGTCACTGTTGGGGAACGTAGCAGAATTTTAAAATTTTCTACGCATCACCAAGATCAATCTATGGAGACATCTAGCAACGAGAGGGAGAGGAGTGCATCTACATACCCTTGTAGATCGCAAGCGGAAGCGTTCAAGAGAACGGGGTTGATGGAGTCATACTCGTCGTGATCCAAATCACCGATGACCGAGCGCCGAACGGACGGCACCTCCGCGTTCAACACACGTACGATTGGGAGAGACGTCTCCTCCTTCTTGATCTAGCAAGGGAAGGAGAGGTTGATGGAGATCCAGCAGCACGACGGTGTGGTGGTGGAAGTAGCGGGATCCCGGCAGGGCTTCGCCAAGCGCAAGCGGGGAGGAAGAGGTGTCACGGGAGGGAGGGAGGCGCCAGGGACTTGGGGTGCGGCTGCCCTCCCACCCCTCCACTATATATAGGGGCCAAGGAGGGCGCCGGCCCCCTTGTAGATCCCATCTAAGGAGGGGCGGCGGCCAAGGGGGGGGGGACTTGCCCCCCAAGTTTGGTGGGGCGCCCCCACCCCCAGGGTTTCCAACCCTAGGCGCAGGAGGAGGCCCAAGGGGGGCGCACCAGCCCACCATGGGTTGGTTCCCTTCCCACTTCAGCCCATGGGGCCCTCCGAGATAGGTGGCCCCACCCGGTGGACCCCCGGGACCCTTCCGGTGGTGCCGGTACAATACCGATGACCCCAGAAACTTTCCTGGTGGCCGAAACTGGACTTCCTATATATAAATCTTTACCTCCGGGCCATTCCGGAACTCCTCGTGACGTCCGGATCTCATCCGGGACTCCGAACAACTTTCGGGTTACCGCATACTAATATCTCTACAACCCTAGCGTCACCGAACCTTAAGTGTGTAGACCCTACGGGTTCGGGAACCATGCATACATGACCGAGACAACTCTCCGGCCAATAACCAACAGCGGGATATGGATACCCATGTTGGCTCCTACTGAAAGTGGGTTATATCGACTAGAGGGGGGTGAATAGGCGATTTTTATGAAAGTCTTCAAAACATGGAAGTTATGAAGACAAACGATAGAAATAAACCTATTACCCTGCAGTGGAAGGTAGACTACACTAGGCAAGCCATAGTCAAGTATTAAATGGAGTGAAAGCACAATGACTAATAGCAGCAATGTAGTAAGGATCAGGTAGGAAGATATTATGAAGCCAAACAGAAAACGCAGTCACTCAGTGAAGATAAAAGATAGTGCAATCATACAATGACTTCACAAGGAGTAACAGTAAGTAAAGGGAAGGGAAGATGAAACCAGTGACTCATTGAAGACAATGATTTGTTGGACCAGTTCCAGTTGCTGTGACAACTGTATGTCTGGTTAGGGCGGCTAGGTATTTAAACCTTAGGACACACAGTCCCGGACACCCAGTCCTGAACACGCAACTCAGGACACCCAGTCCTCACCGTATTCCCCTTGAGCTAAGGTCACACAGACCTCGCCCAATCACTCTGGTAAGTCTTCAAGGTAGACTCCCAAACCTTCACAGACTTTGTTCACCGGCAATCCACAATGTCTCTTGGATGCTCAGAACGCGACGCCTAACCGGCTGGAGGATGCACAGTCCTCAAGTGTAATGAGTCTTTAGATCACACAGACAAGAAGACTTAAGTGATGCCTAATTCTCTTTGGCTCTGGGTGGTTAGGGCTTTATCCTCGCAAGGAATTCTCTCTCAAAGGCTTCGAGGTGGGTTGCTCTCAAACGACAAAAGCCGTACTCTGAATCTGAGCAGCCAACCGTTTATGGTTGTAGGGGTGGGCTATTTATAACCACTTGGCAACCCGACCTGATTTGTCTGAAATGACCCTGGGTCACTAAGGAACTGACACGTGTTCCAACGATCAGATTTCAAACTCACACGGCAACTTTACTTGGGCTACAAGCAAAGCTGACTTGTCCGACTCTGGACAAGATTCGCTCTCAAAGTCTTCACTCGAAGACATAGGTTTTGTTTAAGCATCACTTCAGTCATTCTGACTGGTTCTCTTGGACCCCACTTAACAGTACGGTGGCTCCTATGACTCAACAAAGAGGAAGAAAAAGACCTACAAAAGATCTAAGTCTTCGAGCTCCATAGGCTTCATGCGATGTCTTCTCTTGTCATAGTCTTCAATGTGAATATCTTCATATACCACCTTTGACTTCAATGTCTTCATACATTTTTAGGGGTCATCTCTGGTAGGAAAACCGAATCAATGAGGGAATTCTACCTATGTTATCCTGCAATTCTCACAAACACATTAGTCCCTCAACTAGGTTTGTCGT
>NW_021301201.1:0-2482 GCF_002162155.2 Triticum dicoccoides
TATATATATATATACATCAGTTGAGAACTGATTATATGCCTTTAGATTCAATAACTCAATAATCCTATAAAGATATTAAGCCTAGGAGCCCTTTGTAGCAGAAGAAAGCTTCACATACATGATAGCCTATTTGTAAATCAATATAGCAAATGCAACGAGTAGTACACGTGTGAGGTCAGTGTTGCTTGCTGGCAAGAAAATGGAAGCGGAAACATGTGAATAAACATTAACTGTATACATGTGGCATTACTAATATTTTTTGCCTTGGGCAAACCTGTGATATGGAATTTAATCGTTGGAACCATATATGAACTGAACAATGTGCATTGTCTAAAGCTAGCACAACATCTCTTCCTATGATATGGTTCATATGTATTCAACCAATTCAAGCACTCGAGAAATTAACTAAGCACTGGACCCTGATCATAGAGATCTTACTTGCGTATGTCATCGATGAGACCAATAACTCCATCAAACTGAGATCATCATCCAAATGCATCCAGGCATGCTTAATGACCTATACTTGGAGATGCAGTTGCTTCTGATACTCAATGGCCCATCAAGAATTGATGCCTAACCCCGCAGACCAACGCAAACATGAACCCATTAATTTCATCACAAACATAAACGCAGCAGCACCAAATTCAGGGACAAAGAAAGAAGGAAAAATGGAGTGACCTTGTTGGAATTGGGTAGCAGGCTCTGCAACATCTTCAGTCTTCCAGCCGATCGACCCAGGCAACGATCAACCCCGACAAGCAATTAATAATTAGCACCTCAAGCAGGCAATAAGAGAATGGCAAGATGGGTCATCAACTTCTCGGAATGGTTGTGCACCTCAGCGGTGCTGACCCGCTTACTGTCGCAACCCCCATATAAATAACTACATTCAGATTTCCACAATGAAGTCTATGCAATTCTTGTTGGGTAGGCGGCGCTAGACTCGAGTTACATGTTCTGATGGCCCTGTAAATAATTAAGCATGGTAGTGAGAATGCAATATATAGAAAACAACACAAAATTAATCTAAAAATACTACAGGGCAACGACATTTTCTCTTCAGTTAGTCAGAGGTTTATGTACCGTGGGAAAAATGTAGCAAGGAAACGAAGCAGATCGTACAATCTTGCATATAAGGGGAGGGAGAGGTAGCAGGAGCAGAGGGAAACAAGGTCTGTAAGAAGCTCACATTGGCGTATTAGTATTAGCTGCACTCGCCACTGCCCGACACACGATGAGAAACATAGAAAACACAACAACCCCGACGAATCAGGCACTGAACTAATGGAAGACCAAATGGGCTAAAACTGCTTGCTGGGTTTAGCAGGAAAAACATGTGTCAAGCATAGCTAACAAGCATGATGTAGTAGCAAAAATAAGCACTACTATTATAATAGTATAGCATGACCAAAAGAAGCATTTCCATGCCTAAAAGAAAAGGCATCAAATAGGTAAAATTAATGGTTCAACAGTGCGGGAAAAAGATAAAACATCTCTCTATAACAATTGGTCACATCAGGCGAGACTATGGAGCATTAATGCATTATGAGTACAGGAACACATCCTACTCATTACATTTGATTTTATTTTCTAGTTGAAGTATGCCCTTTTGTTGAGCCCTACAGAATTCACAAATTAATCTACAACTATGCGAAGAGGTGGCTACCTGGTGGCGTCGACTGGCCGTGATGGTGGTTCTGGTGGGTCCCCGATCTGGCTCGGACGGACGGCTGCTCCACGGGTGGTGAACGGTCAACACGGAGAGCACAACATACCACATACACCACCCGATCAATCTAGAGCCTGAAAGAGCATCTGAGAACGCGAAAGAAAAATTGCAAGTGAGGAGAGGAGACCATCAAATTGCAAGTGAGGAAAGGAGGAACAAAGTTGGTAGATGCTCACCAATGCCGGCGCTCCTCCACAAATTTGCAGCTTTCCTCGAGCTCTTGTCTGTGGGTAAGTCGCTCAACTGCATCGTCATTGCCCGCATCAGTCGAGCCGGCAAAAGCTGAAAATGAGGAACTAAGCACCTCCCACATTGTCACCGGCAACGTCCTCCTTGCTCTTCTTGTTCCTCTTCTTCCTCTTTCATTTCTTCTCACCCTTCTCACCCTCCTCTTTGATCTCAGGTACCAAAGTGCCTGCACAATCACTACCATCAATAAAACTGTACTACAACCACCCATAAACAAGCGAGTATGAATTAGAACTAAAAAGAGGAAGGTATATTTACCCTATTAAACCCCAACCACTTCACGTAAGTACCAAAATCTGTTAGCCTAATTAACCTAATAGCCTAACATTAAGCCCTCAACTTGGCAAATAGTTGAACATTTACCGCAACCATGTAGATCTAATAGCAGCAGTCCTAACCAATGCCAATAAATAAACTACCACTATTTTCTCCCGTAAATAAACCACAAACAATTAACATAAGCATGAAATCCGTCACCCTAATTAACCAAATAGCCTAACACCT